>NW_026067911.1:110934-240049 GCF_014885135.2 Alexandromys fortis
AAAAAAAAAAAAAAAAGAGAGAGAGAGAAAAATTCAACCAAGAAACTAGAAAGTTGTACAAATCCTTCAGCAGGAAGAAAAACATGGAAAAATAGTCACCTCTAAAAATGTAAGTCCCATAGTAATGACCTGAATGAAAGTGACATGAAGGAACTTCCAGACAAAGAATTCAAAAGTATGATTATAACCGTGGTCAAACAATTCAAAGGTAACAAAGAGCTAAATGAAATAATTTGATCCAATACATGAAAATAAAGTTTGAATTTTTAATGGAAATCCTTAACTGAAATAGTGTTGGAAATCTAATACTCAATAAACCAATTGTAGCCCTCAGTGGAAAGCCTTACCAAGAAAATTACTCATATGAAAACCAGAGAGTTGGAAATGGAAGACAAAATTGATGAACCGGCTCATTCTGTAAATATCAATGAGAGACATTTAAAAACATGAATGGAATGTGGGAGAGTCTGGAGCCATGAGGCCAAGGCTGGAGACTCAGTCCTGCCAACGCCTGGGCTATTGGCACCAAAAAATGAGAAGAAAACTGCCATGAAGGCATCCCCAGAAACAGAGATGCCCCTCCACGTGCAGGAAGCCCACAGAACACCAAATTGACAAGACTAGAAAGAAACTCGCTTGACATGCTATATTTCAAACATTAAAAAAACAGGATAGAGAAAGAGAATTGGAAGCTACAGGGGAAAAGGTCAGGTCAGTTAAAAAGGCTGGACTGTTAGGTGGAAAACTTAAAAGCTAGAGGGTTCAGGAAATATTCATTCCAGGTTGTAAAAGACCACACTGTCGCCCTTAGCAAAAGTTTCTGAAGGTTGAAAGAGAAACAAAAACTTAAGAGAAGTGTAAGTGGAGACTAGTTGTTCATTTCCTGGCCAGCCAACCCAAATAATCATACAGAATCTATATTAATTACAACACTGCTTGGCCTATTAGTTCAGGATTCTTTTTTTAATATTTATTTATTATTTATTATATATACAATAGTCTATCTGTGTGTATGCCGAAGGCCAGAAGAGAGCACCAGACCTTATGGCAGATGGTTGTGAGCCACCATGTGGTTGCTGGGAATTGAACTCAGGACCTTTGGAAGAGCAGGCAATGCTCTTAACCACTGAGCCATCTCTCCAGCCCTAGTTCAGGATTCTTATTAAATAACTCTTACATCTTAAATTAACCCATGTCTTTTTTTATTGAGCTATACATTTTTCTCTGCTTCCCTCCCTGCCTCTCCTCTTCAACCCTTTCTCATGGTTCCCATGCTCCCAATTTACTCAGGAGATCTTGTCTTTTCTACTAAATTAACCCATGTCTATTAATCTATGTATCCCCATAGGCTGTGGCCTACCAGTAAGGTTCCAGTGTTCTGGCATCTTTCTCCTTCGGCAGCTACTTGATATCTACCTGACTCCACCTTCTTTCTCCCTGTATTCAGTTTAGTTTTTCCTTCTAGCTCTATTCTGTTAAGCCATAGGCCAAAGCAGCTTCTTTGTTAGTCAATGGTAATAAAACATATCACAGCATACAGAAGGGAATCCCACATAAGAGCAGATAGGGGATTTGCTACAACTAAGCCAGATCTACAGAGGGTGCCAGAAGCAGGACTTCAGTCTGAAGAGGAGAAATACCCAAGAGTCCCAGAAAAGAAACAAACAATGCCATAACAGGAAATCAAAGAGATATGAGAAAACACCACAAAATTAACAAAGTTACAGAAATTGACTTTGATTTTCAATAACTGTGGATGTTAATGGTCTCAATTCCATACTAAAAAAACAGACAAAAAGATGAGGTCAGAAAAGAGAATGCCTTTTTTTTCTGCCTCTGAGAAACATGTCTCATATTAAAATAGACATCACCTTAGAGTAAAAGATGTAAAAACCAAATGTAACTAAAAACTAATCATATTTCAATTTCTAAAAAAAAAGACTTCAAATCAAAATTAATTAAAAGAGGTAAGGAAGAATGCTCCCCTCTCATTAAAGAAGAAAAATCCAACAGGATTCTACAGTCCCATACACATAGATACAAAACACAAGGGCACACTTCATAAAAGAAAGACTGTTAGATCTAAAACCACAGAGCAGGTCCAACCACGTGAGAGTGGGTGCTTTTAATACCCCATTCTCACCAATAGTCAAGTGCAGGGGTTTGTATAAGAAGTATTCCCCATCGTCCCCAGTATTTTGTGTCCCAATGGGTGGCACTGTTTGGGGGGGAGTTCTAGTGGGATCCAAGAGCTTCATGTATCACCCACATTTGTATTTGTATGCAGGATCTTCTCAGGCATATTCTGTTTATTTCCAACCTTTCTGCCAATCAGGCTTCTTTCATATGTTATTCTCTATGCTGCTATCTTTAGTACCTACTCAGTAATCACAATGTCTCAGTCTTCCTTGCTGAGTTACAATGTCTCAGTCTTCCTTGCTGAGTCACAATGTCTCAGTCTTCCTTGCTGAGTTACAATGTCTCAGGCTTCCTTGCTGAGTTACAATGTCTCAGGCTTCCTTGCTGAGGTACAATGTCTCAGGCTTCCTTGCTGAGTTACAATGTCTTAATCTTCCTTGCTGAGCTGAATTTCTACTCAGGCATCATGAGCTCAACCCTCTCCTGTAAGTTCCTGCAGCACAGGGCACTAGCTTAGAATAGTGATCGTGTGGTGGCCAGCTCCTGTCTTCTCTGTGTGCTGAGTGTCAAGAAATAATTTGGTAGGTTAGGTTATAAACTGACAATTTTTATAGTGTTGCTTGGCAGCGGTGGCGCACACCTTTAATCCCAGCACTCCAGAGGCAGAGGGTGGAAGATCTCTGTGAGTTTGAGGCCAGCCTGATCAACAGAACAATTTCCAGGACAGCCAGGGCTACACAGAGAAATTCTGTCTCAAAACCAAAAAGAAAACAAGACAAAACAAAAAACCACCACCAACAACAACAATAGCAAAAACTATAAAACAGTGCCAAAATTAAAAACTCCTAGAAAGAAACTGTGTCTGCAGAGACTGATTGTAATTTCAATACTGGGAGGATTAGAACGCTAGGGTCGCTGAGGCTAATTGACCTTATTTGGGGCTAGCTTTAACCCTCAGGTCAGCCATTCCTTGACCACTTCCGTGTGAGAACTAGTCTTGTGGGTATCACACAGAAGCTTTTGGAATCTATTGGCTTACCCAATGCACTGGCTCCCACCAACCCAAAAGCAAGAATGTCATCAGATGGCATTTTAGGCCTGTAGCAAAGCCTCCCCTTCTCGCTGTAACCCTCTCTAAAGTACCCTCTAATTCGTCTTAAACTCTTGTTTTATGACTTTTCTGGTCTGTAAAACTATGACCCTCCATAAAACTTCCTCCACGTTAGAACATGGAGTTGGGGGAAGTCTGAATCTTTGTCCTAAGCCGTGCTCACCCAAAGGGCTCAGGAATAAAATATCTCTTATTCTCTTTACAATGGGGCTCTGTTTCTTCTGTTGACAGTACTGTTATTTTTTTTACTTGCATTAGTAGGTGTCATGGTCGCATGTCTCTGAGTAGTTATACTGTGCTAAGCGCCTTTCCCATATGTGTTAATGTGAGATGCAGAAGGGTGTCTGAACTATGTTTTAAACTGTACTTCCCTCCGCTGGTGTAAGCTGATCACTTTTCACATCTGTTTACTGTGGGGCCAGTGGAAAGAAAAGACAATCACGGAAATGAGTGACTCTAACAGCACAGGTTTAATCTGGAGGGGGTGCACCTGTCTGCCTCTAGGCTGGGGTAGTTAGGGGGACAGTGTTGGAAGGTGGAAGGGAACTGGAAGGTTTCCTCTTTTGTCTCTAGGTTGGCCAATGCTAGGGAGTTATGCCCAAGTTATTAATCCCCAGATGAATTCACGCAGCCCAGCTTCTGATGCAAATTAGATGAGGGTCTTTATTTTACAAACCCAAGTGTGGACCACCCCTTTCTAGCACCCCAGCTTTGTGAGTGAGGAAAGTATGTGGTGATGAGCCGGGGAGATGTTTAAAGGGAAGGCGCAGGAATCAGAGCAACTCAAGTCCAGTTGTCTTGGGATTGGGTAAGGGGGACATAGGGTAAGGTAGTTTCTGAAACCATTGGCCAGTTTTGGGGCATGAAACACTAACAAAGAGCTATAAATTGCTGACAAGGTATCTTCAAGGACAGGATGCTTCCTAGGAACATCTGGACCTAATTAAATTTTATGGTCCTAGCCCCTAGTCCCTTAATTGGCTATTTATGGGGTATCTATTCAAATTCCACCATTGCAGCACATTTCTGGAGCTGAGATCACCCACCCCACCCCCATTATATGGTCTAAGATGAAGCCCTTTCTTTAAAATCGAGTTTGCAAAGTCAGTACCTCACAAGGGGTCCTCTTTAGGTAATGGTGAGTTGAAGAATTTTAAGTGATTCATAAACATTTCTAATCTATACTCTCCACATTTTACCATTTTTTCTCGCATTATAGGGGTTCCCCCTTAGTTCATCTGAGGTGTTTTGTATATTAAGGAAAGTGTATAGTTGTATTGGCTATTTTTCTATCGCTGTTTTAAAACACCATGACCAAGGCAGGCTGTAGAAGAAAGCGTTTCCTTGGGGCTTATGTCCAGAGGGATTAGAGTCCATCATGGAGGCAGGTGGCAGAAAGCTGAGAGTTCACATCTTGAATAGCAAACAGGAAGCAGAGAAGCTAACTGAGAATTGCATTGGGTATTGAAATCCCAAAGCTCACTCCAGTGACATACTTCCTCCACCAAGGTGACATCTACCTCAGACTTACCTCCTCAAACTGCACCAGCAACCGGGAACCAAGTTCAAATGGCTGAGACTTCCAGGTGACATCTCTTTTAAACCACCATGATAATCATGTATCTGTGGGAAAACCTTAAAAATTATTCACAGCTTTCTTTTAATTTTTCTCTGTATGTTTGTTTGAATGTGTGGATTTAAAACTGTTTTTTGTTTGTTTGTTTGTTTGTTTGTTTTTTAGTTTTTCTTTTTCTTTTTTTTCCCAAGTGACCAAGCAGTCTCGTCAGTACTTTAATGTTGTGTATGCCAGACTGTAGCGGAGGCAGCTACAGGTGCACTTCTGTGTTCCTGCGCAGCACCTGCATCACAGCAAGCCCAGCTTGTGTTCCACCATCAGGTGTGACTCGCCCATCAGCTCACTCTGCTACGGATCATTAAGAATATCCTCAAAACCAATGGTCTCATCATTGCCCCGCAGAATATCCAGCGACAGGTTTGAGCTTGGAAGGAGTGGAAGACGCTGAACCTGCTGCACCGCCTTGAATTCCATCTGTAACTTCAGGGGAGCAAACAGTCCCTGGATGTTCCTCAGGGTGGAAAAGTTCATCTTGTCTTGGTTGAGCTGGAAATTTTTTTCTGATAATTCAAGAGGATGGCTGGGCAGAAGTTCATTTTTCACACAAGAAAACCCTTTCCGGAGAAGATCGTGACTCTCGAAGGGCCCACTGGCTGAGAGCTCCGTAACCGGAATGCTGTCCTTCAGCTGCGACCCCAGGCCTCTGGCGTTCATCTTGGAAATCGCTCGGCGCAAACCTCTAAACCCGCTACAGCCGCCGGACCTTTTTTTTTTTTTTTTTTTTTTTTTAGTTTTTCGAGACGAGACAGCGTTTCTCTGAGCTTTGGAGCCTGTCCTGAAACTAGCTCTGTAGACCAGGCTGGTCTCGAACTCACAGAGATCCGCCTGCCTCTGCCTCCCTAGTGCTGGGATTAAAGGCGTGCACCACCATCGCCCGGCTTAAAACTGTTTTGAAACAATATCCTTCACGGTGTTTGTTGTTGAGGTCAATACCCTGAGGTCAGCTGAGCCTCCCACTGCAACTTCCCGGATAACTGAGAGTACAACACGTGCCACCACACTAGGCTAAGCATCTTCATATAGTTAAGGTTAGCGTTCAGTCTTTTTTTGTTATATTAAAATAATACACACAGAAAGATACAGACAACCAGCTGATGAGCAATAAAAAGTATGAGTCCTTTATTATCCAGCAACCAAAGTGGGCTTACACCTCAGAGTCTGTTGGTGCTAAAGCTCAGGGGTACAGTCGTTTTTGCCTTTAAAGAGCATACTTTACATCAGCATCAGAGGACAGATTAACCTGGCAATGTTCATTCCTAGCAGAGTATAGTATTCATTTCAGATGTTGCATGGTAATTATTTTTGACTTACACCTTCTTTGATGGCTTTAGTTTCTATTCATTATTTTGGTTAGAAATCTCAAACATAGCTGGGCAGTAGTGGCACATGCCTTTAATCCCAGCACTCAGGGAGGCACAAGCAGATGGATCTCTGTGAGTTCAAGGCCAGGCTGATCTACAGAGTGAGTTTCAGGACAGCTAGAGATACACAGAGAAACCCTGTCTCAGAAAACCTAAAATAAAACAAAAATAAGAGAAAAGGAAAAAAGAGAGAAACGGCATCTCAAACACATTGCCAAGGCAGACGTGACTACTGGAAAACCAGAAGGCTGAGAGAGGACCACAAAATGGAGTCAGGACAAGATGGCATTACCATAGTCAACATTCTGAGTGTTGAGATGGGTGGACAAAATCCTTCCCTGTTCTATTTCCCATAACATCTTCTAGAATTTTAGAAATGTTACACCTGGGAGAAAGTGGGAAGAGTAGAGGGGGGAAAACTGTCCAGATTTCTACTGTATGAGAAAAGAATCTGTGTTTAATGGGGGGGAACGTGGTGGACAGCAGACAAACAAGTCCTTCTGAATCAACACCATCCAAGCTCATATGAACTCCCAGAGACAGGCAGCACACACAGGGCCTGCTCAGGTCTGCACCAGGTCCTTTGCATATAAATTATGGCTTGTGTTTATTGTTTTCATGGGATTCCTGAGTGTGCAAACGAGAAGGTTGCGTTTCTTGTGCCTTCTCTTGGGCTCCTTTCCTTCAGTTTGTTTGTTTTGTCTAATTCCTACTTGCTAGTTTTTGTATTATTTTACTATATTTTATTACTACCCCTTAGAAGTCTGTTTGTTTTCTGATGAGACACAGAAAGGGAGTGGATCCATAGTGGAGGGGAGGTAGGAGGACCTGGAAGCAGGAAAAGGAAGGAAAACAGTAATCAGGATATGTCATATGAGAAAAAATAACTTCAATAAAAGAAAAAAGGAATATCCAATATTCTGGTGTTTTTATCTTGTTGTGGAAATGTGGGTTAAAGGAAGAAGAAAAAGCTGTAGAAATAATTGGAAGAATTTACAAGATATTTCCCCTTGATTTCTGTAGTGCTCTTGAAATCAAGTGCAGCTTTCCTAGCCTTTTCAGGAGAAATTATGTCAGGGCACATGAGTGGATTGCCAGTCTTCCGCATCTACGATCCTGAGCTGCTCTTGGAGAGCACTGAGCCTTCTCAACTGTAGCCCACAGGACTCATGCAGCTAGGAAGATCCAGCGAGACAGGGGAAATACAATGAAAGAACCCTGTCATGTTTCCAGAAGTCACCCAAGTAACATAGCTGAGGGAAAATCACTTTAATTAATTGAAATCATACAAACGTTAGACAAATAATTGTTAGTCCTACTTCTGAGACCAGTATAAGACTACTACCACAATTTTAGAGCCAAGTTAGAAGCAAGCTCTATTAAATACTGGCAGGACAATGGACACTGGCCAGGTCCATGCCTGGGATTCCCAGAGAATGGCAGCGAGTTAGTTATATTAATCCAGTACCTATAAAGGCAAAACCCACAAGTCTATGTACTTCCTACCGCTATCCAATCCAGAATAGCCTCACCCTATCTCTGTAATTTTATCTATCAGTGCCTGCCAAGTGTGTTGCTATATCTCCATGGATAGCTATTTCGAGAAGAGTGGACATTTACTCAAAATATCTAAGAATCGGATACTTTCAACCAAAATTTCATTTATATACTGTGGTTTATATTTGCTGTAATGTATTAAATATCAGAGGCAATTTGGGATTCAAAAGCTAGGATTCTTTTTTTTTTTTTGGATTTTCGAGACAGGGTTTCCCCATAGCTTTTGGTTCCTGTCCTGGAACTAGCTCTTTTAGTCCAGGCTGGCCTTGAACTCACAGAGAAGAGTGGACATTTACTCAAAATATCTAAGAATCGGATACTTTCAACCAAAATTTCAATTATATACTGTGGTTTATATTTGCTGTAATGTATTAAATATCAGAGGCAATTTGGGATTCAAAAGCTAGGATTCTTTTTTTTTTTTTGGATTTTCGAGACAGGGTTTCCCCATAGCTTTTGGTTCCTGTCCTGGAACTAGCTCTTTTAGTCCAGGCTGGCCTTGAACTCACAGAGATCTGGCTGCCTCTGCCTCCCAAGTGCTGGGATTAAAGGTGTGCGCCACCACCACCCGGCAAAAGCTCGGATTCTAAGTCAGTGTTTGCATTTCCCACAATGAGCTGCTACGGTGAGCAGAGCAGAGTATAGTATGCTGACTAGACTTTCCACACCCATGTAGTGAATTATATGTATTCTGTGGTATTGAGATTATAGAAAGTTTAGAGTGACAAACATGTTTAATCTATATTTTAATTAAATGTATGGCAAGTAAAATATTAGGAGGCAAGGATAACAAAGTTATACATGTATGTGTACATGTGTGTATTTATTTGCTCATGCACACATAAGCTTTTGTCCATTTAAAGCTTCTTTGGTGTTGAATGTGCAACATGAATAACGACCTAACACACTTTCCAGAGCCTAACAACCCCAACTCTTGAATTATTGAGTTACGGTGAAGAAGAAGGACTGGGTTTTGTCAAACACTGGCCAAGTAACTATGAACAGAACATTTTCTTTTCTCGCAAATACCAACATGATCAACTGAATTGGCGACTGCTCAGTAGTAACCAATTCTCACCGTAAAATTTACCTTTTTTTTTATTAAAGATTTCTGTCTCTTCCCCACCGCCGCCTTCCCTTCCCCCCCCCAATCAAGTCCCCCTCCCTCATCAGCCCAAAGAGCAATCAGGGTTCCCTGCCCTGTGGGAAGTCCAAGGACCACCCACCTCCATCCAGGTCTATCTAGTAAGGTGAGCATCCAAACTGCCTAGGCTCCCACAAAGCCAATACGTGCAGTAGGATCAAAAACCCATTGCCATTGTTCTTGAGATCTCAGTAGTCCTCATTGTCCGCTATGTTCAGTGAGACCAGATTTAACCCAGGCCTTTTCAGACCCAGGCCAGCTGGCCTTGGTGAGTTCCCGATAGAACATCCCCATTGTCTCAGTGTGTGGGTGCACCCCTCGCGGTCCTGAGTTCCTTGCTCTTGCTCTCTCTCCTTCTGCTCCTGATTTGGACCTTGAGATTTCAGTCTGGTGCTCCAATGTGGGTCTCTGTCTCCTTTCATCGCCTGATGAAGGTTAATATTCAGGAGGAAGCCTATATGTTTTTCTTTGGGTTCTCCTTCTTATTTAGCTTCTCTAAGAACCCGAATTATAGGCTCAATGACCTTTATTTATGGCTAGAAACCAAATATGAGTGAGTACATCCCATGTTCCTCTTTTTGGGTCTGGCTTACCTCACTCAGGATAGTGTTTTCTATTTCCATCCATTTGCCTGCAAACTTCAAGAAGTCCTTGTTTTTTACTGCTGAATAGTACTCTAATATGTATATATTCCATACTTTCTTCATCCATTCTTCAATTGAAGGGCATCTAGGTTGTTTCCAGGTTCTGGCTATTACAAACAATGCTGCTATGAACATAGTAGAGCATATATTTTTGTTGTATGATAAGGCCTCTCTTGGGTATATTCCCAAGAGTGGTATTGCTGGGTCCATGGGTAGGTTGATCCCGAATTTTCTGAGAAACCGCCACACTGCTTTCCAAAGTGGTTGCACAAGTTTGCATTCCCACCAGCAATGGATGAGTGTACCCCTTTCTCCACAAAAGGCTATCATTGGTGTTTTTGATTTTAGCCATTCTGACAGGTGTAAGATGGTATCTTAAAGTTGTCTTGATTTGCATTTCCCTGGATCGCTAAGGAAGTTGAGCATTTCCTTAAGTGTCTTATGGCCATTTGAACTTCTTCTGTTGAGAGATCTCTGTTCAGCTCAGTGCCCCATTTTATAATTGGGTTGATTAGCCTTTTACAGTCTAGTTTCTTGAGTTCTTTATATATTTTGGAGATCAGACCTTTGTCAGTTGCGGGGTTGGTGAAGATCTTCTCCCAGTCAGTAGGTTGCCTTTCTGTCTTAGCGACAGTGTCCTTTGCTTTACAGAAGCTTCTCAGTCTCAGGAGGTCCCATTTATTCAATGCGGCCCTTACTGTCTGTGCTGCTGGGGTTATACGTAGGAAGTGGTCTCCTGTGCCCACGTGTTGTAGAGTACTTCCCACTTTCTCTTCTATCAGGTTCAGTGTGTTCAGACTGATATTGAGGTCTTTAATCCACTTGGACTTGAGTTTTGTGCATGGTGATAGATATGGATCTATTTTCATTCTTCTACAGATTGACATCCAGTTTTGCCAGCACAGTTTGTTGAAGATGCTCTCTTTTTTCCATTGTATACTTTTAGCTCCTTTATCGAAAATCAGGTGCTCATAGGTTTGTGGGTTAAAGTCAGGGTCTTCTATTCGATTCCATTGGTCGACTTCTCTGTTTTTATGCCAATACCAAGCTGTTTTCAATACTGTAGCTCTGTAATAGAGTTTGAAGTCAGGGATGGTAATGCCTCCAGACGACACTTTATTATATAAGATTGTTTTGGCTATCCTGGGTTTTTTGATTTTCCATATAAAGTTGATTATTGTCTTCTCCAGATCTGTGAAGAATTTTGATGGGGATTGCATTGAATCTATAGATTGCTTTTGGTAGAATTGCCATTTTTACTATGTTGATCCTCCCAATCCAAGAGCAAGGGAGATCCTTCCATTTTCTGGTGTCCTCTTCTATTTCTTTCTTCAAAGTCTTAGAGTTCTTGTCAAATAGATCTTTCACTTCCTTGGTCAGGGTTACCCCAAGATATTTTATGCTCTTTGTGGCTATCGTGAAAGGTGATGCTTCTCTGATTTCCCTCTCTGTTTCTTTATCCTTAGTGTATAGGAAGGCAACTGATTTTTTGGAGTTGATCTTGTATCCTTCCACATTACTAAAGGTGTTTATCAGCTGTAGGAGTTCTTTGGTGGAGTTTTTGGGGTCGCTTATGTATACTATCATATCATCTGCAAATAACGAAAGCTTAACTTCTTCCTTTCCAATACGAATCCCCTTGATCCCCTTATGTTGTCTTATTGCTATTGCTAGAACTTCAAGCACTATATTGAAAAGGTATGGAGAGAGTGGACATCCTTGTCTTGTTCCTGATTTTAGTGGGATGGCTTTGAGTTTTTCTCTGTTTAATTTAATGTTAGCTGTCGGCTTGATGTAAATAGCTTTTATTATATTTAGGTATGACCCTTGTATCCCTAGTCTCTCCAATACCTTTATCATAAAGGGGTGTTGAATTTTGTCGAATGCTTTTTCAGCATCTAATGAAATGATCATATGGTTCTTTTTTTTAAAAAAAAATTCACCTTTTTATATGGCACTGTGTGCTTTAGCAATATTTACATAGGGTTTTCCCATCGAAACCCACAAGTGACCTTGGGTTATCATGTGTGTGAAGAACATGTTCTTTTTATTGGTTTTGGCATCATCATTATCTTCATTTAAAAAAAAACTTCAAAATTTTCCATCTTTTTGTTATTTAGGAAAAAAAATTAATTGCTTTTCAGTGAACCAGTTTTTATCATTTATATGGGATTTCTCTGCAAGGGAAGGTGGTTTTTTTTTTCATCATTTGGTGTAGAGGGGAAGAGGAGAGTGGAATGGCAGGGAGAATTAATTTTTGGTCATGTAGTCCAGTTCCCCTGTGCTAATGGTTTGCTTAGACTTCGTCTATTTCTGGGATCTATCTGAGTAAACTGTATTTTCTTGTAACATCTATTTAGTTTCCTGTTTGTTTAAAGTTGAGTGAAATTAGTTTCTTGGTAATCTATTATTTTCTATATATGTGATTTTCCTACTTTAAAAATATCACGCCAAGGCTGAGTGTGGTGGCACACACATTTAGTCATAGTCCTTAGAGGGCAGAGGCAGGTGGATCTCTGTGAGTTCAAGGCCAGCCTGGCCTACTTAGTTAGTTCCATGACAGCCAGGGTTATAAAGAGAGACCCTGTCGAACCAAAGAAAGAAACATCAAGTGAGATTTTTCCCTTTATTTTTTTTCTTTTTGCTTGTTTGAGGGTCGTGTTCACTTTGGTTTAGTGTTTCTAATATATTTTACATTAATTGTAGGTACAAGATAGAACCAATTTCTCCCCATCCCCTGAAAACAGTGTGTCATTTATTTAAAAATTCTGGGACTCTTCACAACCAAAACAGCATGAAAATAAAAAAAAATCTATTAAAACCTGAGGAAACCTGAGCAACAAGGAACTGAATACACAGAGTTCTTATAACTCTGTAGGAAAAAAAAAAAGGTATGTAGCCACACACAAAAGGCAACGGCACAGTATTCCCAGGGAGGTTTTAGAACTATCTGATGACGTTACTGATAAAAGTTCAAACTTATTTAGCAAAAGATGTCCTTCCACGGGGAGGGGAGAGGCAGGGAGGGGAGCAGAGAAAAATGTAGAGCTCAATAAAAAGCAATAAAACAAAGAAGTCCTTCCACTCATAATCACCTTTGATGTGAGGAGTTCATTAGTGCTGAGTTACAGTGGAACGGGCTCTTGTGCTGGCCAGCGAGCCTGATCACTAGGACTCTTCTTGAAAACATAGGCAAGCCAGTTTGTATCCTGAGCGTCTAAAAGTTGAAATCTTTCAGGACAGATTCCTAAATTTTTAAGCAGGTTCTGGCATAGCCCAGGCTGGCCTCAAACTTGCTGTGTAGGGGAGGATGGTCTTGAACTCCTGATCCTTTTGCCTCCACTGGGCCCCCTTAATTTCTGATGGACTGTTTTCTTACGTGTTTTCTGAGTTCCTGATGTTAAACCAACCAGTCAAGAATAAGACCATTACCACAGTTTAAAGTGGAACTTGAAGCAAGCTTTAATTAAATACTGGCCAGGTTAATGGACTCTCTAGCCAAGTCTATCACTGGTTTCCCAGAAAACGGCCCCAGGACATGGTTGTAGGTGCTTACGTATTTCCATCAGGTCCGATCATACATCCTGAAATATTCCCCGGCTGAGCCTTCAGCCCATGTGTGTTCAAGCACATCTGGTGTTGGGTCAAGCAAACTTGTTTAGGGGAGTGCAAACCCAAGCATTTGTTTTCTGGATCTCTTAGGCATAGAAATTAAAACACAAAATGTAACTTTGGCTCTCACGCTGGGTTAGTCCAAAGGTATTAGTTCTCTGAAGCCATTTTTTTTTCGTCTTTACCCTTGTTTTCATTCTGCACTCATTTTTACATTTTCCTTATTTTGGTTTTTGAGGACGGCCTTGAAGTATTGCTCAGGCTGGCCTGTAACGCACTGTCTAGTCAGTGCTCCCATTCACCGCGATCCTCTGCTTCTTTAGCTCTGGGTTTGCAAATATGTGACTCTATGTTTGGTTACTTCCTGTAATTGTTGTAACCCTTTAATTGTCTGTTTTACAATGTATTCGTCCCCCAGGAACCTTGCCCCAGCTGTCTCCAATAACCATCTACAGATATTTTTACCGTGTCTTTATTTTCTAGATATTCTGCCACTCAGTTTCGACTTCCCCTTTTCTGATGTTCAGGGAGAGCGCTTGCATTTTGAGTGGGGGTTAGAAAGGCTCCAAGTCTTCTGCTCAGCTCTGCGCCCTCCTAGGGAGGTGGCGAGCTGGCTCCGCCCCCAGCGCCGGGCTGCTGGAGCCCAGCCCCTCGATCCACCGCCACCCCGGTCCAATCAGCCAATCGGTGCCTTTGAGACACCCGGCTCTGTGATTGGCTCCTGCGGAGACGCCCACCTAGCTTTCGGTGCAACGGTGGCCGACCGCGGTCAAGAGGCTTGCGAGGCGAGGGACGCTTTCACGAGGACGCCGGGCAGCTTTTGGTGTCCGGCCGGGCTGTGCGGAGATGGCGGCGGCGGCTCTGCTGGCTGTGGTGGACAGGAACCAGTTGCGGCGGGTCCCGATCCTGCTGCTGCAGCCGAGGTGACGGTGGGGACGGCGGGTTCGTGCGCGGCCGGGTTGCGGGGGCGCCGGGTCACGTGAGCGACCCTTCAAGTGTTTGTGTGGTTTTGGTGGGCGCTGTCCCACTTCAACCGGTTGGCTCTTCCCCTGGTCCCTTGTCATTGGCTGGTTTCTGCTCCTGGCGTTTGGGAGGGTGGCGCTCTGAGCTTGCGGGATTTGGCGCCCCGCAAGGCTATTCCTACGGCAGAGTGCACAGCTGAAGGCATAGGCCAGGACCCCCTTCCCAGAGTCTCTTTTAGCCCAGCCCCCCCTCCCCCCCATCTTGAGTGCAGTTCACGGGATTCCCATTGCTGGAAAGAATCAGATTAATGAGAGCCACCTTGCAGAGGGCTGAGGAGTTTTGTCGAAAGCCGTTCACAAGTTTGAACAAAGCTGTCAGATGACCTACTGTACCCCAGATACTTTTGGCGACGAAGCTCCACGCTTCGTGGACAGTAACTTCTGCAGTGAAAACCACCCACATTTTGGAATAGCAGCCTCCCAGTACCCACCTGTGGGCAAGATTGCCCTGCTGGCAAAAGGCTGGTCTCTCCCACCTTCTCTCTGCTGCTCACAGTGTGTATGAACGTGGCCAGGTTATCTTATGTCTTCGCTTTAGTTTCTTCTACAAGGAGGTAATGGTGCTTGCATCTAGCGGAGATAATATTAATATGATACTAGTCCTCTCTTTTGTCCAAATTAACAAGTGGGTAAAAATTTAACCAGATGTGGTCCATATGATTTAGTCAGTTAACAGACTTTGAAGAATCAACGCTTTTCTCTTCAACAAACAGAGGTAGATATCCTGACATTTCAGTGAATTCTTCGACTCACCCCGTATTTTAGGGCAGAAAGATGGTGAGATCACTGCCAGTGCTGTTTCCAAGCACCGCCTCTGACTCATTCTCTTCTCTGTTCTCTCAAAGTCTGCTTAATTGTCTGTAAAAATAATCTTTGGTAGCTGTCATCCTGTTAATAGTTTCTAGAATTAAAAATCTAACCAGCATGGCATTTTTTAAAACTAGTCATGATTCTGCTAATCTCAGAGAAAAGAATCCTTAGTAGTACAATTCTAGGTATGAGAATAGACGCTGTCTTTTTTTTATTATTTATTTATTTATTTATTATGTATACAATGTTCTGTCTGTATGCCTGCAGGCCAGAAGAGGGCACCAGACCCCATTACAGATGGTTGTGAGCCACCATGTGGTTGCTGGGAATTGAACTCAGGACCTATGGAAGAGCAGGCAATGCTCTTAACCTCTGAGCCATCTCTCCAGCCCAATAGACGCTGTCTTAATTGGTGCCATTATCTCATGGCAGCAACTTACTTATCGTGATTAAATGTTTTAAGATGTAGCAAAAATAACTGTAAATAATAGGATAGCACAATCAGAATATTGTCAAGATAGAGGATTCTCTAAGGACTATGTCTTTCTGCCTGTCCTGTCTCACTAGCTGAAAGGAACATGCTTTGGGCTGTCAGTGGGCCCATTATGAAGTTGCTGTTTCGTAGGCTTGACTGCCTGGAAAGGCATTAAACCTTAACTTACTTGAACAGGTCAAAGGGAAGTCAGTGCTCCAAGTTGGAAAAGGTCTCATAAAGATCAGGAAAGATGTCTTCCTTCTTGAAGATGAAGAATGTGAGGTGGGTTGGGTTGGAAAGATTTACGACAACACCAGTCTCCTGGAGAGGCCAACTGCAAAGCTCTCATGCCAAAGATGTGTCTTCCTGGTTTCAAGAATGACAACATTTGATTAAGTGTGTTTAGACAAAAGATTCTGTCCCACCTGGTCCTGTAGCCACTCAGTCCCAAAGAAACATACAGAGGCTTATATTAATTGTAAACTGTTTGGCCTATTGTTCAGGTTTATTGCTAACTAGCTCTTAGAACTTAAATTCACCCATAATTCTTGTCTATGTTTAGCCATGTGGCTTGGTAGCTTTTCTCAGTAAGGCATTCTCATCTTGCTTCCTCTGCATCTGGCTGGTGACTGACTCTGCCTTTCCCCTTCCCAGAATTCTTCTAGTCTGGTTGTCCCCCACCCCCCTGGCTACTGGCCAATCAGTGTTTTATTAAACCAATATGAGTGACACACCTTTAGAGTATACAAGAATATTATCCCATAGCAGTGTGCCTTCCAGGATAGTGGATGTATAGTGTGCCTCAAGTGACCCTTGGGAAATACTAGTCTTGGTGGTTGCACATTTACATGTAAAGTGTATATGTATATTGTTGCAGTTAAATAATATCTAATGCACACTGTGAACTTTGTGTTTTATGGAGGACTAAGTTCATCAGTCTATATACAGCTATGGCTTTGCTTGGAAGACTGTATACGTTAAAGCTGAGACGTATCTTCAAGATCGCCTCTTACAGAATGGGAGCTATAGGTTAAGCACTTGACTAGCAGGTGTTTGTGGCCCTCTATCTGTAAAATTTATTCCTTACTATTTAAGTTTCCTCATTGGGAAGGTATTAATAAAAGAAAAGATTGAGGCACCCCAACGTGATCTGACTGTGGGCAGGCAGTGCTGAAGAGAAGCAGTGGGGACTAGGCCATAGCCAGCATTTCTTATTTTGTTATCCTTGCTTGGCTTCTTTCCTTCAATTCCTCTGCCTTTATATCAAAACTGTCTTATCAGAGGTTTGCATTCAATTTGCGTTTTCAAACTGTAGTTTGATTGGCATATTTGATTCAATAAAATAGAACAGATAACATCAAAGTGCAGAGTGAGAGTAATCTTCCTTGATAATTTTGTGTGTGTGTGTGTGTGTGTGTGTGTGTGTGTGCTGGGTGATCTTCAGGCAAGCTTTATTTGTTAAAACATAAACAAAATATCCCTACATTTTACTACTACTTACAGTCCAACAAAAGGTTTTAAACAGCCGAGGTAGATGATTCTAAAGCGCCTTAGCCTTGTAATTGTCTCTCTGGCCATGTGCCAGCTTCAGATGTTAGACAGATTGGTGACTCATTCAAAGACCTTGACACACAGGGAACCTGGCCAGCACTCAGCCTCCCAGGTTCTAGATGGGTCTTTTTCCACGGAGAGTCTTAATAAATCACCTTGCTAATGGGCTTAGGTTAACCTTCCACCATATCTGGACTTGTTTGTAAGTTTTGAAAGAGCAGTAGCTGATCTAGTATATTCTGATTAATTATAATTCCATTTGGGTTTATTTTATAGGGAATGGGCTTGGAAGCAGAGAACCATGAAGTATGGGACAACCTCAGGTACCGGCAGACTTGGTTTGGCATTGCTTTAGGATGTGAGCCAAGAAAAAGAAATACGTAATCTTTAATTTGTGCACAGTAGAATTAGCCTCTCATAAACAAGCCTTCCTACTGTGGTATTTTCATGATAATTTTCTTATTAATTACTTCAGTCACCAATTTTGCTTTTTATGTTAAATCCATTTTGTTATTGGGTGTGAATTTTGATGTGTAATGATGGACAACATTTTCAATTTTTGTTTGTTTATTTATTTTTTTAAGACATGGTCTCCCTACATAGCACTGGCTATCCTGGAACTCACTATGTAGACCAAGCTGGGCTTGAACTCACAGAGATCGTCCTGCCTCTGCCTCCTGGAGTGCTGGCATTAAAGGAATGCACTATCACTGCCTGGCCAAAATCACATTTTTTTTTTTTAAAGAAAAACCTTATTTTAAACTGTCAGCATTTGTCTCATTTATGATGATAGAAATGTTTATCATAATATTTTTCTAGATCAGACAGTTTTATTACCATGGTTGAAACAAAAGGAAATAGTGAATCTCTTTGGCACTCAGAATTAAATATGAATCATCAGGAGACTGTGCAGGCGATACTGCAGGGACCGTTGCCTGCTATACTGTATCATTTCTTTATAAAATGTGATTACATAAGTGTTTAGCTTATGGATGAATCCTAAGTGTGTGAACAGGACATAATCATTATGAATAGCTTTTTAAGAAATAAATTTGGAAGAGCTATGCAGATGGGCAAAGAAGTGGCCTGTGCTGTTGGACACATTTGGAACGCGTGTCTTGATTAGGTTTAGACTGGATTCTAGTACTGGGAAGGGATGAAAACCAGCAACATTTCAGGCAATAGCGCAGTAAAGCCTTGAGAAGCCTGTTGATCTGACTGGATGAGAACAGCCCTCTGGGAAGATGGCTGAGTGAAACTGACTGTAGATAGCTAGAAACATGAACGAGCTGGAGCTGCTGAGAGCACAGATGTCACCCACATAGAAGGGGTGGCATTTGAGAGGAACAACATGACACAGTAAGAAGAAAACTGAGAACCAAGTCATGTCTCCTTCACACGTGTTTCTGGATGTCAGTGTTCTGAACTCTTCTATATGAAGATCATACAGTCTGGTTTTTTAAGCTTTATGTAACTTTTACTGAGTAGCTAGAGTCTGATTAATAGAGATATTATACTTTTGTGAACAGGAAAGAAATCCACTGTCTAATACTAAGGGTGATTTTGAGCTTCAGTGTACCAGTTTCGTCAAAGCCTTTAAGAGCTGACTAGTAACATATTTTAATTTCTCTTTTCCTAATATCACTTGTGTCTTGCTTCATGGTGTCTTAACAGGAAGAAGCATTGCCAAGGTCCTCATTGCAAACAGAGGAGAAATTGCTTGCAGGGTGATGCGAACAGCCAAAAGGATGGGCATACAGTCTGTGGCTGTTTACAGTGAGGCCGACAGGAGCTCCATGCATGTGGATATGGTACGCTGCTAAAAGCGGGGAGCAAAATCTTGGCGATTGCATGTATCTGCCTCTGTGTCCAGTTTAGTTCTTCACGGGGGCAGTTGTTGATTGCAAGTGTTAACTAGGTTCCTTTAGGTAGGTTCCAACTTCCTGGACCAGCTTCAGATGGCTTCTTGGTTTTGTTTTTTGTTTTGTTTAGTTTGGTTTGGTTTGTCATAGTAAACTATTTTGTCTTGTTAGAAATAAGTTTTCCTCCTGCCTTTCAGGTCTCTGAACCTTTCTCCTTTCTCAGTGTCCTTTCTGGACTCCAACCTCCTGTATGAATTCGACCATTATTATTAAAGTTCTGATGTTGAGACTTGTCTTGACCCTCCTCCTTTCTCACTGCGCTCTTTATTCTTGACCATTTGACCTCTCCCTTGACTTTGTGGAAAACTCCCAGATTTCTGTCTGTAGCTCAGCCTTCCTTCTGAACATGGGTGTCCAGGGACACCAAGCTGCCCATTTGTCAAACAGCAAACCAGTATGTCCTGACACTGAACTCTAGCTATTTTGTCTACACGCAGCTTGATGGTCTCCACACTTGCCTTCCCAGTGCCAACACCTCTGCTGAAGCAAATAATGGTGCAGAGACCTGGGTCTGGTTAAATGTCACCCTCCTCTTTCCCTCACTATTTAGAGAGCACTAAGGGCTGCTACTTCTGCTTCCCAGACGCTCCTCCCACTTCCTCCTGCACTCTCTTACCTGCACCAGAAATCAGGCCACTGTTTTGACTGGAGAGTGCCATTGCCTTCTGAGCCTTCTTCCTGTTCCCTCCTGGTCCTCTTAGGATCTCTTTCTTGCATGTCAGCCAGACCAAGTTATGAACCAAAATTGTTCACATAGTTTAATTGCATTATGATCCATCAAGATAGGAAAACTTTAAGAGACAGAAAGCTAATTCTTGGTGTTGATGAGGATGGGTAGAATTGGTGTGTTGATGGAGATGTTCGTTAGTGAAACCCCAGTGCTGATGAACCAGGAACTTTAAAATGTACACATGTGTGAGCCTGTCCTGCAAACATTCTGCTTGGTCTGTGGCTCCAAGGTGGGGGGGGGGTACATAAAAATGCACAAAGTTATATAAAGAATTTTTAGCCTTGCCTGTGTCCAATGCTGTGCCACTACAACCCAAATTCAAGTGGAGAGGCTTGTGATTAAATGAGCGGTGGTACCTCCATTCTGTGTAATTGTTCTGCACAGCTGTACTTGTGTGTGCTAGCAAAGAGGCACCTTCCCAAAAATTCCAGAAGATAGGCAAATAGTGTGATTCCATTTGTATACAACTAAGACTGTGTGCGTTGATGTTTATGTGAACAACTAAAAATATGGATATGAAAAAATGTTCCAAATTAGTTGTAGTGGAAAATAGGTCTGGAGAGGACTATAATGAAGAAAGGCTGGTACCCAAGGCCAATTTGCCACTGTATTATTGTCCATATTTTTCAGAATGAGAATATACTTGTGTTTTGTGAAGTTAAAATATGATTTGGGGCTTCCCCCCCAATCTCATTATGAGTTCTAATAGGAAAAAAATCCAAATATTTTTACTTCCTGGAGGCCTCATGAAATCTGTTATCACAGGTCCCTTGACCACTCTCTTACTATGACCCAGCCACATGAGTTATCCTTGGTTGCTTCCACAGACCAGGTTTCTGTCCACCTCTGGACCTCCACATACGTGTGTCCTCTCCATGGAATCTCTCCAATCCCTTTCCTAAGTCCATTTTGTCATCCATCCCCAGGCCAAGTCCTTCCTAACACCAACGAGCAGCCCTGACCGCCCCTGCTAGCTCTCCCTGCCACCCTCAGACCAGAGCCAGCCTCCTCCTTTAGGGCCTTTGTCACAGTTTCCTTTTGTGTGTGAAGGTTGAATGGCTGGCTGTCTTTCCTCTGTAAGGGACACTTCCCAACTCCAAGCCTGGCACGCCGTAGGCATTCAGCACATGTGTATAAATGGATACTTGCTTCCTATTTGGTCTACTGCAAAGGATGCTTTGGTTGTGTGAGAAATGTAAAGGGTAGTGCAGAACAATGCACACATCATAAGAGATTATATAAATTTCTAATGTTTCATTGCTACATAGTTCCATTAATGTATTTTGTGTCAGTTTTTGGACACTAAGTTTGGGCACTAAGTACATTAAAGATAGTTATAATGCTGTGATTAAATCTAGAATGTGGTTTATTTGGGAAAATTGAATTTTGACTCTGCCTACATGCAGGAGTGAGTCCCAAACTGGATGCTTCTGCTTCTTCATCTTACAGTATTCATGTCATTATCTGTTGTGCCCAGTGTTTTTGTTTTAAATAGTAACTATATCAGGATTTTTCTTCTGGGTCATTAATGAGCTCCAAAATCATGACATGGAGACTTATTTACTTACTATTAATTATGAATACTTGCCCTTAGCTCTCATTTTATTCTGTTTCTTTTTATCTACAGTTTGTCTCGGGGACGTTTACCTTTCTTCTTCCCTCCGTCCTTTCTTCCCTGCTTTCCCTTCCTTCCTTCCTTCCTTCCTTCCTTCCTTCCTTCCTTCCTTCCTTCCTTCTTTCCTTTCTGTATATCTTACTTTCATTGCTTCTCATGGCTGGCTGGCACCTTCCTGGCTTCTAGTCCTGGGCATTTCCCTCTCTTTCTCCCTCCTTTTCTTCTCTTCCCCTTTGTCTAGATTTCTCCTCCTACTTATTCTCTTTGCCCACCAGTCCCACCTATCCTTCTCTCGTTCAACTGTTCATTCAGCTTTTTATTAGACCAATCAGATGCCTTAGGCAGGCAAGGTGAAACAAATTCAACACACCTTTACATTGTTAACAAAGGCAGCAGAAGCAAATGTAACCCACCTTCACATAGTTAAAGTAATACTCTAGAACATAAACAAATGTAGCATATCTTTGCCTAGTTAAACAAATCTTCTGCAACAAGTAACTGAGGCTAATAATGCTGTCTTTAACAGGCGGATGAAGCGTATTCCATTGGCCCTGCTCCGTCTCAGCAGAGCTACCTTGCAATGGAAAAGATCATTCAAGTGGCCAAGAGCTCTGCAGCACAGGTAAGAACTGTGAAAAAGTTTACAATGCAAAGCAAGTAAATTTTGTATAGTTTATGTAAAGTTACTTCTGTGTAGGCATTTTCTCTTTCCAGCCAGTTTTTGTGTGTGATTATTGAGTTATCTTTGAAAACTGTATACATTTCTGTATACATTTGTATACATTCTTCTTCCTCAGCCTTTTACTGGGTCCTCTGCACTTGAATTCTTTTGGGAAGTAGATGGAGGGAGAATCTAAATCATAAATTAGAATTGGGAGAGAGTTGAGCTCTTCTTCCTCAAAATTCAGGTGCTTTGAACATGAGATGTTTGGGTTTAGGTCATTTTTGCACAGAAACAATAAACAAATCCATCCTCACAGGCTACAAGCCTTTGCTGTCCTTAATAGCACATCAAAGTGTGTGGGGTGTTCTAGGCTGAATGGCGTGGCTCATCAGGTAAAGGTCCCTGCTGCCAAGCCTGTCAGCCTGAGTTCAGTGGAAGGACAGAACTGATTCCTCTAAATTGTCCTCTGACATGCATGCCTCACCACACACACACACACACACACACACACGATGCAATGACAACTGTTTAATAACTATTACTCTTTTAACCAAATATATGTCTTAAATTAAAACAGGAAAGCTATGTCTTAATTGTGTTTCTAAATTTAATTTGTATTGAGTAATAGCCACTTCTTGATATAAGCATTTTTAAAGTTCAATTATTGAAACTTTAAAAAAGTTTATGTAAAGGTAAAAAAAATTAATGTGTATGTAAAGATTGTTCTAGAGATGACAACACAATTCATTAATTCCACTTTAAATTTTTATTTATGTGTGTGTGTGTATATATATATATGTATATATGTCTGTAAATGTGTGCGTGTGTCTGATGTAGGGGTTGGAAACTTGTGAATGTGAAGATCAGAGAACAACTTTGCAGAGTCAGTTTTCTCCTACCGTTTTATGGCTTCCAGACTCAAACTCAGGTGTTTGCTTTCGGTGGGCACTTTACTCACTGAAATATCTCACTACCCTATTAATTGTATTTCTAGGTAGATATAGAAGAATTTATACTAGGGGCTCATATTTGTCCACCAAGGTTCACAGTCATGTTATTTTAGATAATAAAAAAGTAGAAACAATTCACACGTCTGTGAACAGATTTGTGGATGACCAAATCTGGAAATACATGTAATGAAATATTGGCACTAAAAATGTTGAAGCTCTGGTACAAGTTGCCACATGGATGTGAAACCAGCTAAGTTAAATGAGCCACAGACAGACAAGAATTCCATCAACAGAAGATATCTAGACTTGTAAGTTCATAGAAATAAAAAGAAAAATAGCGGCTGCTTGTTCATTATGTCTGGGACAGTGGTAAGATTTTGGAGACAGGTGATGATGACAACAGGAGGGCATCCTCATTGTCAGTCATGTTCTTAGAATTGCTCGAACTGGTACCTCCTAAGCTGTGACTTACTTCTGTAATAAAAGGTACAAGGCTGAGGGTAAACTCCATGGTAGACTCCGTGCCTAGCACACGCGAGGCAACATCAAGTGAAAAAAGAAATAAGTTTTCATGGTGTAAAACAGACTTCAAAATTCAGCGTGAATGTTCTAGAATCTCTGTGGGAGCATGTCATGACAGAGGCCTTGGTGTCTTGTTGGCCACATCTGGGTCTCCCCAGAGGAGGGCGCAATGCCAGCACCAAAGCTCTGCTAGCCAGTAAATTGGTTGTGCTTTCTCTCTTTTGTAGGCCATCCATCCAGGATAAGGGTTTCTTTCAGAAAACATGGAATTTGCTGAACTCTGTAAGCAAGAGGGCATTATTTTTATAGGTCCTCCTTCATCTGCAATTAGAGATATGGGAATAAAGAGGTAAGCATTATAAGACAAATTGAAGTAGTCTATTTTATTACAACGGGTATTTTTTAAATTAATTGTTCCTTGTGTGTGTTTGTGTGTGTGCACATGCAAACATTCCACCTTTACATGGGTTCTGAGGACCAAAGTCAAGGCTCGTGGGGCAAGCATTTCACCCACTGAGCCGTCTGGCCAGCTCCATTCATAGGCATTCTAAACTATACTCTCGTTTCTGCTCTTCTGGCATGTAGGAAAACTCCACTGAACTATGGAAAATATACAAGTAGTTAGTGTTTTAAGATATATATTATCTGTCTGGGGTTAGACGATGGTGGGATGAGCTACCACGTGAAGTCAGGGCCAGTGTGTAACAAGGACTTTGAGTGTGTGCTGTAACATTGGTCTCAGCCTGAAGTCCTTCCTTTACTTGTGCGGTGATTCTTTAAACAGTTGTGATTTATTGATACCACGGAATTGAGACATCTTGGTATCTTTACTCTAAAGCACATCCAAGTCCATCATGGCGGCTGCTGGAGTTCCTGTTGTGGAAGGTTACCATGGCGAGGATCAATCTGACCAGTGCCTGAAAGAGCATGCTGGGAAAATCGGGTACCCTGTTATGATCAAAGCCGTCCGTGGTGGAGGAGGAAAAGTAAGGTTGTGGGTACCTTTTCTACCATTTCTGGCTAGAGGTCTGCGATTATTTTGTGGTCACACCATTCTTTCTTTCTTAGGGCATGAGGATCATTAGATCAGAAAAAGAATTCCAAGAACAGTTAGAATCAGCCAGGAGAGAAGCTAAGAAGTCGTTCAATGATGATGCTATGCTAATCGAGAAGTTCGTGGACACACCAAGGTCAACTGCTGGTTTGGGGTTCTTGGCTTTGGGGTGTATGTGTGCAATGCATGTGTAGTCTGTGAGCTATGGTGTTGTAATACTATATGCATTCTTGAAGTTCCCCAGCTCTGCCTCTGTAATCCTGGGTTAGAGGACAGTATACTTTCATCTAAATATTTTTTCTATGTTATTAGAAAATTCATGTGTAAACAAATAAGAATCAAAATATGCTCAAAATAACAGTGAATAGAATAATTTATAACATAATTATATTATATTATACTTCCAGGCATCTTCCCGTATCAGTAAACACTAACTCTGTCTTAGTGCCTTTGTTCAATTTGGAGTGGCTCTGAGACAGTGATGTACCAGAGTTTGTTTATTACTGGTGAAACCGAGGATTTCCTTCCGGTATTAATATATTCTAAGAATCAGTGTAGTTACAGAGCTGCAAGCATTAGTTGAGGGATTTAAAACAATGGAACTTGTTAGTTAACTAGAGCCAGTTATGAAGACTTTTGTCATCATTCTGTGTTAGCAGGTAGTAGCCCTCCTGGCTAACACGGACTCTACCATGTGCCAGATTCTATGTTTTCATATTCTAGGTGGTCTTATCGTCATAATTCGAAAGCCCCTCCCCCCAGGTTTCAGTTTGTACATCAGGGCACCAAGCAGTAGAGTGACCATTGCTGCCTGTGTTCGCCCAGCTACTATGTTGTAATCTGAAATTTGAGTTCAGAGTTCATATATATTATTTATATACATATATTAGATATAAATATGTATTACATATATATGTAAAACCTTTAAGTCAAGTGGAAAGACAATTCATTTGTGAACCATGCATAGAAAGGCTTTACCTTGCAAACAACGAACTTGAAGCACTAAGTTCTTTCCTTAAAAAGAGCCCAGGAAGGACTCTCTTTAACATTATCTTCTCCTTAAAGAGGGCCCTGAGTTGTTTTGGGGGATTTCTTATGCTGTTTAAAAGGTGGAACTGTGGGGCTGGAGGGAGCAGTCTCAGCGGGTAAGAGCACTGACTGCTCTTGCAGAGGATCTAGGTGTAATTCCCAGCGCCCACCCAGCAGCCCATCTGTAGCTCCAGTTCCAGACCTCTTCTGGCTTCTGCGGGCCAGACGTCAGGCATGCATGTGATGCATACACATACAGGCAAAACACCCATACACATAAAACAAAAATAAATAAATATTTAAAAAAATTAGTGGACCCATACCTGAGTGTGATACATGAAATTTAATTGCAGTTTGATAGCTAAAAAATAAATCCATTTAAAATAGGTCAATAATTAGAAGAGCACAGCATGTGCTCCTATTAGTGGGAAGGCAGAAACGAAGAAGATTCTAAGTGTTTCTTTTTGTAATAGCTTTCAAAAGAAAATAGAAGAATCAGCATCCTCTTCTGTGAGAACTCTAGGAGCACTTGCTGGACATCCCAGCGAGTGTGACTCAATACAGGAAATACTGATTATCTGATACAGGGCCTCCCCATGTAGCCCTGGGCACATGCTGACCTGGAGCTCACTGTGGAGAGCCCTTGAGCCCACAGTCCTCCCACCTCTGCCTCCCCAGTGACAGTCATCCAGCCATAGAAGTAGGACAAATAGCTTGTGTGGTGGTGGCGCACGTCTTTAATCCCAGCAGGTGGGAGGCAGAAGCAGGTGGATGTCTGTGAGTCCCAGGATAGCTAGGGCTGTTACACAGAGAAACCGTGTCTGGAAAATCAAAAAAATAGAAAGTAAAGTAATACGATGAATGACCAACTATCTGGATAAATAGCTAAACGTATCTACTCTGTGTCTGTGAAACTTAACACGAAAGGCAAATAGAAGCCATGGGGCGGAAAGCTGCTAGAGCTGAAACTGAAAAGCCCGCCCCCGAAGACCTGTGTGTGAAGGCTTAGTTTCCAGTTTGGCATTCACTGGAGGAAGAGACGCCTGGTCTGAGATACTTCAGTCCTGGTGGATGTGCCCTTGGGAGAGACAGTGGTACCTACCCCTTACTTTTCTTTCTTAGCTCTGAGATGTACTTGGCTCTGCCATGCCCTTCCACCTTGCTGAGCTGTCACAGGCCCAGGATGGCAGGGCCAGTTGGTTATGGATTAAACACCAGCAATCATGGACCACAAGCAGTAACAGTACTCTCTCTCTTCCTTTTTAGTATCTACTTTTAATTATTATTTATTTTTAATTTTTGGTACTATAATTACAACATTTCTCCATTCCCTTTCTTCTCTCCAAACCCTCCTACATACCCCTTGTTCTCTTTCAAATTCATGGCCTCGTTTTAATTATTATTACATGCATATATGTGTGTGTACATATATATGTATACATACACCTAAATACGGTCATTCTGTGTAATGTTACTTATATGTATGTTCTCAGAGCCAACCATTTGGTATTGGATAACCAGTTGGTGAGTTGTTCGCTGAGGAAGACTATGTCTCCCTTTCTCAGCATTCTTTAGTTTCCCAGTGTTCTTTGTGTAAAGTTGGGGCCTTGTGTCCTTTCCACCATCCCTTTGGCATGTCTGTTGTCCTTGTTCAGCTCAGGTCTAGGCAGTCAAGTTGTGAGACTTTATGGGTGTAGCTTCAGACGTTACTAGGAGATGCAAACTCCTTGATGCTCTGCCCCTTACAATCGTCCCTACCCCTTTTCTACAGTGTTCCCTGAGCCTTAGATGCAGGGATGCTTTGTAGATGTATCTGTCCATTGGGAATAGGCTCCACAAGTCTGCATATTGGTTGGTTGTGGTTTTCTGTGATGGTCTCCATCTGTTGCAAAGAGAAGTTTCCTTGATGAAGGGTATAGACTACACTTACCTGTGGATTGAAGGCCAGTCTTTAGTTTCTTGTTAGGGATCATGCTGGTTTAGTAAAGCGGTGCTTGTTGGCTCTTCTTCAAGACTCATGACTTTGCCAGCCTGGGTAGTCAGTTAGGACCAAGTGATGTATGAGCTGCATTTGCATAGGCATTACGTATGTTCACTCTCAGTATGACTTGTCAGAATTGTGATAGTTTTTTTAAACTCATTATTAAAGTGCCTTTTTGATTTTTTTCATGATTTAAAGCCAGTACATTCTTTATTTTTTATTTTTATTTTCGAGACAGGGTTTCTCTATAGCTTTTTGGTTCCTGTCCTGGAACTAGCTCTTGTAGACCAGGCTGGCCTCGAACTCACAGAGATCCGTCTGCCTCTGCCTCCCGAGTGCTAGGATTAAAGGCGTGCACCACCACTGCCCAGCCCCAGTACATTCTTGAAATACTAATGATTTATGTTTCTTTTAATTATTTTTAGCTCCTTTATAGATGAGAGGATTAAGTCTTCCATTGTTTATAAAATCTTGATCACTGTGTTTCTGTCCTGCCTGGTTCCCGCAGTCATTAAGTCCCAAAGAAATCACACAAAGGTCTACATTAATTATAAACTGATTGGCCCATTAGCTCAGGCTTCTTATTAACTCTTATAACATATTTAGCCCATTATTCTTGTCTATATTAGCACATGACTCAGTACCTTTTTCAGTGGGCAATCACATCTTGCTTCTTCTGTGTACAGAGGGAATCTGTAGACCAGAATTCTCCTGTTCTCATTGTCCCGCCTCTACTTTCTATCTGGTTGTCCCACCTATACTTCCTGCCTGGGTACTGGCTAATCAGCGTTTATTTAAAATGTAATTGACAGAATATAAACCATTGTCCCACATCAAAATCTGACTGTAAAAGTTTTTTGTTGCCGGGCAGTGGTGGCACATGCCTTTAATCCCAGCACTTGGGAGGCAGAGGCAGGCGGATCTCTGTGAGTTCGAGGCCAGCCTGGTCTACAAGAGCTAGTTCCAGGACAGGCTCCAAAACCCACAGAGAAACCCTATCTCGAAAAACCAAAAAAAAAAAAAAGTTTTTTGTTATTTTTAAAGCTGGTTATTATTGATCTTTTTATGAACTGTAGTTTGTAGTAAATTTTTGTAAACAATTTTATCAGTTTTTGATTTTTTTCCTTTGTAATTAATGCCTATTTTAGGTCTCCTGAATTTTCACTCTCCTTACCTACCAGTCATTTCAGATACATAAATTTGTTTTCTGTAGTGTCTATAGTACAAGTAGAAACCATATTATTATATATTACTTGGACTTTACAAGATTGTAGCTGTTTCTAAATCTATAACCTCAACATCGAGTCTAGAAGATCATATCTTTCTCAGAGAAAATGAGCAAATCTTGGTCATTTTGGTCAACAGTTTGGGTTGATAAATGTAAAATCTCTGAAACCTTAGTGAAGTATGTTAACACATTGGTTTCTTTTTGAAATAGGCACGTGGAAGTCCAAGTGTTTGGTGATCACCATGGCAACGCAGTGTACTTGTTCGAAAGAGACTGCAGTGTGCAGCGGCGCCATCAGAAGATCATTGAGGAGGCCCCAGCGGTAAGGAACCTCAAAGGACATTTCCGGGGTTCTCTGGAGTGCAAACCTTGTTCAGTCTTATTTTCATGTCTGTAAAGACAATGTCTCTCATCCCTAGCGTTTGACTAGTAATGCATTGTAAGACTTTGGTGCAAAGCTGGGGACCCATAGGGTTGGGGAGTGATGTGTGGGTTACTATTCTGGGATCAGACACAGGGGAGCCCTGCTCCTTGTGGACACAGTCCAGAAAGATCTACCTCGGTGCAAGTATATGACCAAGAGTTAGCAACTGGGCAGTGACGTGAGTACACGTTTAACCTGTAATTAATTAGGACTGATTGCATGAATAAAATGGAATGATCTGGTCAGTTGGACATCACTTTCATGGAGAAGACTCTTGTTTTAGCCCATGTTCCAGCATGTTCCCCATCTGTGTTGGTCATCTTCTTGCCCAACATTACACTGTTGACAACTTCCCCTTAATACTGTTTCTATCCCTTAGTTGGTCAGGTTGCCAAGAGGGTCAAAGCCAGGGCTTCCTATTTTGAGGATTCTATTCCTGTGGAGCTTACAACTGCCATTGGTGAAACACCAGTGGTTTCTAGTTAACCAGCTCTTACCCTACTCAAAATAGAATTTTTGTTGCGGAATATATTATATATTTGAAGCACGTGTCAACAACTTCAGGAAGGCTTAGTTTTTAAGCAGTGATTACTTGAATGCTATGTGTAGAACCTTGTTGGAAACAGTGCCTGTAGAAGTAGATGGCATCAGATTCCGTTGGGCCCCCCCCAACAGGTTGTGAGCTGCTTGTTCTGGAAATCAGACTCTAACCCTCTGCAGGAGCAATACATACTCCTAACTGCTGACCCATCTTTCCAGCTCAATCCTTGGTCATCTTCTATATAGTTATGAAGGTTGTTATGCAAACACCAGGATAAAGATATGTAATTGTATTGAGTAATATGTGTGGTTCATAGACATTATTAGCAGAAGCATTCAGTTTTGGTATATTGACAGAGAGATTGGTATATTAGCTTTTAATACAGTTATTTAATATACACTATTATCTAATGTGCATTTTAATTATTTTTGCATTCTGGTGGAAATGTATAGAGACAAAGTACTAGTAGGAATTATTTTTTACTCTCTCCCTGTAGCCTGGTATTAATCCTGATGTAAGAAGAAGGCTGGGAGAGGCTGCAGTCAGGGCTGCTCAAGCTGTCAAGTACGTGGGAGCAGGTATGTCAAAACTTCCTCACAAAAATGATTTCATGTCAGGAGACAAGAAGGATATGTGTCAGGTTCCTAGATGTTTTTTTTACCGTATCTGCAGTAAGAAATACACTCTTAAGGACAAACATTTCCTAACCAGTACTTCGCCTAATAGAAGTCTGGTACTTCTATTTCAAAATAAAATGAATAAATTGTGTTTCTCTTTCAAAATGATTAAGTTTTATTTTTAGAGCATAGTTCCTATTTGTTTCTTTAGAGAGCTGAGAACTTTGCCAGGGCCTCACATGTGCCAGGAAATAGCTTTACCATGGAGATGCACCCAGAGTCTTTAAGAGCAATTTCAGGTCACAGCAAAGCTCGGTGATGGGCTGTAAGCTGTAAGATAAATTAAACCCTTTCCAAAGCTACATTTGAGCAAACTAGGGTATCAGTGCTGTGGATTGTTGACCACTTGTTATCCCATTGTTTCATTTGTTCATGGTTCATCTTGCATTCTGGCGATAGACCACAGAGCCTTGAGTGTGCCAGGCAGGTGCTGTACCAATGAACTACATCTCGTCCCTCATTGTTTGAATTTTTATTTCCCTCCTGAGTTATTTGCCATTTCTATATCTACTTTGATAAAGTTTCAGAGTCTTTCATCCATTTTTTTTGCTGTTTTTTGTCTTTTTTATATTTGTTTTATAGATACTCAGTCTGTACTTGGCCTCTCACTTTATTCAGAAAGTCTTTTAGAGAGTGTATGTTTTCAGTTGTGATGAACTCTTACCTGTCAGCTCTCCCATGGGCTGTGCCTTTGGTGTGTGTGTGTACATGTCATTGCTATACCCCAGTTTGCCTAGATATACCCCAGCTTATCCTGTGGGTTATTTTCTAGGGCTGTGGTTTTGCAGTTTTCATTTAGACATATTATCTGTTTTGAATTAATGCTTATGAAAAATAAACAATCTGTCTAGGTTCCTTGTTTTTTTTTTTTTTTTGGAATGTTTTTGTTCCAGTATTATCATCCCAACAAATTATTTGTGAATATCAGTAAACTGACTCTAAAGTTTATTTTAAGAGGCAAAGGACCCCAAATAGCCAAATCAACAATATAGAGAGACTGTGCAATTATATTGCCTGTGCCCTTTGCCATAGGCTAGTATATTTACGTGGGTCTACGTGTAGGCTTGTTTTTCTAGTCCATTGATTCATTCATCTCCTCGTTTTGCAATACCATATACTCTTTGTTTAACTTTAGCCTTTAGAGTAAGTCTTAAAGTCGAGAACTGTTATTCCTTCATCTTTGCTATTTTCCTGTATTGTTAACTCAACAATTGATTTGGGTTTTTTACATTTTTAAAGATTTATTTTTATGTACATGAATAGTTTGCCTGCGTGTGTGTGTGCACAATGTGAGTTGGTGCTTGTTAATCCTCTGGAACTGGGGTTACAGGTGGCCATGATCTGCCATGCGGGCCTTTTGTTGCGTATTTATTCTCTGTGTACGTGTGTGCCTTTTTTTTATTTTCCTTAGAAGTCTAACTGAAGTGAACTAGAAACCCTACCATGTTTGGATTTCCCTTTTCCCAGCCTCAGTCATTTCCTTAGCTGCTCGTCTGATTCCTTAGCTTGGCTACTGTGAGCACAGCTAAGCAGATAGTTGTACCTGTGTGCTCACATGCACACGAGTGTGCCACAGCACACAGGAGATCAGGGGATGGTTGTTTAGAAGTCGCTTCTCTCTTCCACCATGGGATTGAACTGGGGTCATCACACTGGCAGCAAGCCTTCTGAGCCATCTCTCCAGTCCTTTGTTGTAATATGTATTGTTTGACTCCTAATTTTTATTTTATTTTTTTAAAAAAGAAAAACAAACTATCTTTTTCACTTTACATACTAATACCAGCCCCCTACTCCCTCCCCTCTTCCCATTCCCACCACCTTCTTCCCTCACCACCCCCCATCCACTCCTCAGAGAGGGTAAGGCACATAGCTTTGAGGAAGTCCAAGGCCCTCCCTACTATATCTAGGCTGAGCCAGGTATCCATCCAAAGAGAATGGGTTCCCAAAAAGTCAATACAAGCAGTAGGGATAAATCCTGGTGCCACCCGTGGTCCCCCAGTCTGTCCCAGCCATGCAACTGTCACCCACATTCAGAGGGTCCAGTTCCTTTCCTGTCCAGCTGGAGTTGGGGAGCTCCCATTAGCTCAGGTAAGCTGTGTCAGTGGGTGTCCCCATCATGGTCTTGACTGCTTTGCTCATATTCTCACTCCTCCCACTCTTCAGCTGGACTTTGGGAGCTCAGTCCTGTGCTCCACTGCGGGTCTCTGCCTCTGTTTCCATCAGTTGCTGGATGAAGATTCTGTGGTGACATTTAAGATATTCGTCAGTCTGACAACAGGGCAAGGCCAGTTTGGGCACTCTCCACTATTGTTTAGAGTCTTAGCTGGGTTTTTTGATATCTATAACCGGATAGATGCTCGCCCAGTCCCACTGGGCCAGTTTCTTTCTTACCTGCCGGGTCCCTACAGCCACTTATGGAATAATCACTCAGAGGCTAATATATTACATATAATTGTTTGGTCAATGGCTTAGGTCTCTTACTGGCTAGCTTTAACTATAACCCATTTCTAATAGTTTATATTTTACCATGAGGCTCGTGGCTTCCCAATAATGTTCCGAACTGTTTCTCCTTTGGCGGCTACATGGCATCTCCTTGAGTTTGCCTACACTTTCTCTGTATCTTTGTTTGGATTTCCTGCCTAGCTTTACTTTGTTAAGCCATTGGCTAGACAGCTTTATTCGTCAATCAACAAAAGCAACACATATACAGAAGGACATCCCACAACAATGTCTGTTACTGGATTATTGAATTAATTTGATATTCTTTCTTCCTTTCTTATACATTTGCCATTACAAATCCATAAGCACTATCTCACTGTCTCTGCTACATCCATTCATTTTAATTGTATTTTCATTTAACATAAAATAGTTTTCTTTAGTTTTCAGGTGTATTTCATGTGTATGTGTGTGTATGTGTCTGTGTGTGTGTGTGTCTGTGTGTGTGTCTCACTGTGGCTTGGTCATCAGTTGGGTCTTGGTGTATGATCAATCCCTTGTTAAATAAAGTATTGCTGAGTATAATGGTCACCATCGTTGTCAATTTGACAAGACCTAGAGTCACCAGAGAGACAAGTCAGCTGTGCTTGTGGAGTATCTGGATAAAGTTACTTGAGGTGGGAGGATCCATGTTAGTGGACCAGCGTTCATTGCTCTCTTCCTCCTGCCTCTGGACAAAATACGACAGTCTGTCACCGTACCTTACTGCCATGACAGACTGTCCCCTGAGCCCTGAGCCCTGGGCCCTGAGCCCAAATAAACCCTTTGATGATTTGATGAAGGATTTTGTCACAGCAAGAAGGAAAGTAATGAACACATCAAGATTCAGGGACTATGTCATGGTTGGGTTGAGGCACAGTTTCTTACAACTGGGCTGGGATATAGCTCTGTATCATAATATCCATTCATCATACTTAAGGCACCAGGGTATAACTTTCACCATTGAGAAAGAAGAAAACAATAGTAACAGCAACAATGTATTACATCCAGATACAGAAACACTGCAACAACTAATTAAAAACTTTTACTAGCACAATACTAGTAACAAAAGAGGAATAACAAAAGAATAATAAATTAAAATATTTAAAAGGGAATGAAAAATGTAGGAAAAGTTTATTTTTGGAACAAGGTCTCACTATGTAGCTCTGACTGGCCTGGAGCTTACTGTGTTGTCATGGTTTGAAAGAAAATGACACCTAGAGGGACTGGCACTATTAGGTGTGGCTTTGTTGGAGGAAGTGTGTCACTGTGGAGGTGGACTTTGAGATCCTGTATATGCTCTAGCCATACCCAGTGAGACAGCCCACTTCCTATTGCCTGTGAGTCAGATGCAGAACTCTCAGCTCCCTTCCAGCACCACATCTGTCTGCATGCTGACTTGCTTCTCACAGGATGATAACTCAGCCTCTGAACTGTAAGCCACCACAATTAAATGCTTTCCTTCTAAGAGTTGTCATGGTGTTTCTCCACAGCAATAGAAACCATAACTAAGAAGTAGACCAGACTAATCTCCAACTCACAGAAATCTGCCTGCCCCTGCCTCCCAGGTTCTGGGATTAAAGGTATACAAAGCTAGAAAATAAAATTTTAGAATTTAGAAATTTGTGCTAACTGAAAAAAGAGAGAGAAGATCAAATTAAGTATAAACACTGTAGGTGTGTGTTAGCCTTGGCCTAATCCTTAGCATCCCAGAGAGAAGGAAAGACAATAATAAAAGGGAAATAAGCAGGAAAGATCCAGTTAAAACCTTTTAGAGGCAAAATTACACGCTAAAGAGAGAAAGGGTGCACAGAACTGAAGCCTGCGCAGGCCCTGGCAGGCTGTGGCGTGGGGTTCTGTCTGCATCACAGAACACTGAGTTCTTACCACACAGGCCACGGGCACCTTCTCTTCAAGGTTTCTCTCCCACACTGCTGGCCTTGGCATTTCAAGGAATAGCAGTGCAGGGATAGATGGAGGCATCACAAGCTGGAGTTCTGGCTAAGGTCACGACCATGGCAGTAACTGTGATGAGAAAGCCCAGAATGCAGTGTTGCTGACCTCCAGAGCCTGGGTTTCACCACCTATAGAGGTTGGTTTCTTAATAACTATGCAGTAAGAGAATATTCTCCATGTGTGTTCATATAGTACACATAGCATGTCTTTGTTCATATTTAATATAATTTATATGCCAAACTAAACAGGATGCCATCGTTTCTTTCCCTGGTACTGTGACGGAACCTAACAAAAGTTACTTAAGAGAGGATTCATTCTGGCTCACACTTCAAGAGTACTATCCACTGTGGCCCAGAAGTTACAGGAGCAGGAGTCCAGCTGGTCACTGTAAATATACAAACAGGAAGCAGACAGTGATGAATGCCTGCTGCCAGGTAGTTCCCTTTCTTTGCTTACATGGTCTAGGATGCCAGGCATAGACTGCTCCTACATACAATGGGCAAGCCTCCCCACCGCCATTAATCATAGCCAAGCTAATGCCCACAGGCATACCCAGAGGCCCTGTCTCCCTGGTGATTCTAGATTCTTTCAGGTAAGCAGTGAGGGGAGGAGAATTTACACATGCGCGCGCGCGCGCGCGCGCACACACACACACACACACACACACACACACTCTAATAAGATTCCCAAGTGGTCAGCTGAGAAATCAGAAGTAAAGTAAATGGTTTCGGCCTTTGCTGAGCAGATCTTTTAGTGACCTCTGGGAGAGCACAGGCCCTTTCTTGAGTTTTGCTCTCCACCACCTCCCCCTGCCAATCACAGACTGATTTGCGAGGTGGTCTAGTTAGTGATCAATCTTATTTTCTCTGTTCATCTTAAGGCAGCGCTGACCTGTCTGGCTCCTTCTTTGAGGGTTTGAATGAGACTGTCTATCTCCCATAGGCTCAGACGTTTGGTTCCTAGTCAGTGGTACTATTTGACAAGACAATGTGGCCTTGCTGGAGGAAGTGTGTCACGGAGGGCAGGCTTTCAAGTGTCCAAGCCTTAGGCCATTCCATGTGCACTCCGTGTTTCACGCCCTCGGCTTCCTGCTGCAGTCGCCCTCCAATGAGCCTTTCTTTGTAAGGTCCTTAGTCGTGGTGTTTATCGTAATGGATACAGATGGGGTGGGGGACTCCATGCCGGGGTGGGATTGGGTCTTTCGGCTGTGCCTGGTGGGGAGTGAGGGCTGAGCAGGGTTTTACCAGAGCTCTGACCCAACTCTGATATAACAAACGCAACTCCCATTTTTATCCTGCCTCTCCCCACCTTTGTTCCCTTCCAATCCAGACCAGCTTTCCCCAGCACAGAGCTCTCGGCAATTTCCCTTCCAAATCTTTTGCCTGTTCTCAAGGTAGCCCTGAAGGCTGTGCCCAGTGTGTGTACACACCCCTTGCTGTGGGTTCCTTCATACAGAAAGATGTTAGAACCTTCGACTCTTAAGCCAGGAAACTCATTAGACGAGATATTCTCAAGGCAGCCCAAGTGCTACCGTGCTGTGGAATTTTCCCAACTCCTGCCACCCTAGGTCTCAAGTGTGTGGAGGCTGCCTTCCCTCCAGGTGCTGAGGCCTGTGTGACTCTGCTTTCTTGGTCTGCCCTTCACTCTCCACCTTTACCCTACCCCCAGATGCACTTGGCGAGTTTGCCTGAAGCACTTTCTCTCAGCCTTGGCCCTCCAAAGCTTCTGGGTTTTGTCAAGTTATCTGTTCACAATTAAACTTCATGACCTTCCCAGAGTCACAGCTCCAAGAATATCTGCTCCCTGGTTGTTTGGTTCTATTCCCTAGAGAAGTGGGAGATTATGATCTGTTTCTCTAAAATTGTTAAGGAGTTACCTGTAGCCAGAACATGGCCATTCTAGGTGACTAGTCATTGCGAGCTTGAGAATGTATTCTGTTGTGGTCCATCGACAGCAATCTAGTTGGTTGATGGTGCAGTTGAGCTAAGCATATCCGTACTAATTACTGCCTGCCTAACCCGATAGAATACTATCATTTTCAACCACTGTCACCAAGTCATCTATTTCTCCTTGTTCTCAATGTTTGCCGCATGTGTTTTATAGTTGTGTATTTTTGCAGAATTGACCTCCTTATCATGTTTATATTATCATCCTTATGTTATTATTCATCCATGGGAACAGTCTGTGTCTGAAATAGCTACTTCTCTCTTTATTGTTTGTATGAAGTATCTTTCTTCTATACTTTTCATTTAAATCAGTTAAGTCTTTAAAATTAAGTTTCTTATAGGCAATAGACAGTTGGGATCTAATTTCTTTTCTTTTCTTTTTTTGATTTTCGAGTTAGGGTTTCTCTGTAGCTTTTGGTTCTTGTAGACCAGATTGGCCTCGAACTCACAGAGATCCGCCTGCCTCTGCCTCCCGAGTCTGGGATTAATGGTGTGCACCACCACCGCCCGGTGGAGTCTATTTTTGAATCTTACACAATTTCTGTTTTATTTGGTATGGGACTATAGAAATTTAAATTGGTATTGCTGTAGTTCAAATGTCTACTATGCCTGTCTTTGTCTCCCATTTGTTCCCTCTGTTCTTCATTTTTACTTTTGTTTGTTCCTCATTTTCTTCCATACATATATTTTTCCTACTCAGTTCTGTTACTTTCATGGTTTTACTTGAGTATTTTATATGAGTCCCATTTTTCCAATAACACATCAGTTAGTAGCCCCCAAACTCATAACATGCATTCAGATTAATCCTAATCCACTCTCAAATGACAGCCTTGGGCCAGTGAGAGGCACTTGTCATGCACATCTGACCATCTGAGCTCAGTCCCCAGAATCCACACTGGAAGGGGAGAACCAACTACCGGAAGTTGTCCTCTGACCTCCCCATATGCGCCATGGCATGTATGTGCCCCCACGCATAGACACACACAATGATAAAGTTTGAAAACTTTTTTAAGAACTATTATCATTTCATGTCATAAGTACAGGTACTTTATAATAATAATTATATATCTAATATTTCTTTATCCCTTCTGTTATTGCTGTCATGCTCTTTATTTTTATATAAGCACATACATGGAGAAATACATAATCACATTCACTGTTTCTGTTATTTTAAACTGTTCATTAAATCAACTAGCAAGCAATTAAAGCAAAATTAGTTCATTCTACTTTTCCTATTTATTTTCTGATGGTCTTCCTTTACATAGACACATATTTCTTACAAATCTGGCATAATGATTGCATTCATTTGACAAAAATCAGCTCTGTACTTAAGATAATTATTGTATGAAATTAAGCCTAATATCCTGAGGGATGTTTGTTGGCCATGCACTAGGGTCTGGGGCCCATTCCCAGAACTGCTAAGAAAAAACTTGGGGAAGTATTGTAGATCTTGATAGATTACCAGTAGACTTGGAGTAGCCTGCAGCTTAAGATACCGAGCAGTTAAAAAGTCTTCCAGTGTGTCCCTAGCAAGGACTTTTCTAACCGGGAGTAAAGGACAGTACTGAAGACTGAATTTAGGGCCTAGTGCATCTGAGATAAACGACCTACCATGCAGCTACAGCCCTGTTCCTCACGAGGACTTTAAGAGGGAACCACGGGAATGGGGGGGGGGGGAAGGCCTTATCCAGAGTTCACGGCACGAGGTTCCTGGGGTAGGTATGTGGGACAGTAACTCATAGTCCAAACACGTTCTCATTACTATAGCAGATAAGACTGGCGCATAATTTGGGCTCAGCATTTGCTCAGAATTCCAAAAATATTTTCTATTGCTACATTTCATAAAGTTCTCTATTTTAAAGTAAGACTCATTTTTGCTGCAAAATATGGCATTTTCCTCACAAAATACAAATCCTATACTATGAATGAAGTCGGCAGCAGTAAAACTCAGTATGCTGCATCGTAGAAAACCTTTTTAATGAATTTTTAAATTGTATTTTTATTTTTCTGTGTGCGTGGGTATTTTACCTGTATGTGTGCTGTGTACCTTTCCCGTGGAGGCCAGAAGGATGCATAGATGTCAGTTGGTCCCTGAGTGGGTGCTGGGAACTGAGCCTGTGGGAGGCCAAGTGCTCTTCGTTGCTCAGCTCTTTCCAGCTCCCATCCTAGGAATCTTGATTTGCTGCTGCCTCTGTACCGCTGACGTGTGACAACTGCATCTTACCTGCTAGGAACTGTGGAATTCATTATGGATGCAGAGCACAATTTTTATTTCATGGAGATGAACACAAGGCTGCAAGTGGAGCATCCTGTCACCGAAATGATCACCGGAACTGACTTGGTGGAGTGGCAGTTCAGGGTGAGAAGGTTTGCCTAGTGATGCAGTCTTGGGCTATGGGTGGAGCTCAGTGGTAGAGTTGTTGCCTAGTGTGAGTGATGCCTGGGCTCAGTCCTCAGCACTACCAGGAATAAGGTCAGTGTTGAGAATACATTATGTTGTGAACTACTTTTATGCTACTTAGGGTATCGCTCACTTTTGGGGTTGGGATAAGGACAGGAAAAGGTAAGATTAAAAGAAAAAAAAACTGGTCGGGCAGTGGTGGTGCACACCTTTAATCCTAGGAAGCAGAGGTAGACAGATCTCTGAGTTCAAGGCCAGCCTGATCTATAGAGCAAGTTCGGGAAGGCGGTGACTACACAGAGAAATCCTGTCTTGAAAAGGAAACAAAGAAACTGCATCTGAGGCTGCAATGTTATTGGCACTGTGGGAACACAGATTCCAAATGATCAGTTCCCTTCATTTTAGGTAACTGACCCCCTAGGCCCTGGGCTGTGGGCAGGTGAGCTGTGTCATTCTATCTTGTCTTGATCCCGTGGCCAAGCCTCGTGGTCTACCTAAGGTCACAACATTCTGGGCCATGCCACTGTTAGAGTTTAGAGGTGAGACATGCTAGCCAAGATGAAATGACATAGGGAGCTGGGAATGAAGAGCGAGGGGCAAGGTCTTCTAGCAATAGAGCGATCCGTGTATAAAGTTCATTTGCAGACTGTTGTCAGCCCATGAGTAGGGGGTGCATTTGTAGTAGCCATTCACAGCCAGTGTTCAGTGTTGTAGTCTTTGGCACTGCTGATGTGTCTACTACACACCATACACACACACACACACACACACACACCATACACACACAACACACTAGATCTAAATGTAAAAATATGAAAATATTTAATATGAATATCTTGATTTCTGTGTAATTCTTGGTTCATTTTATGTACTGAGTCTAAGTTATTTTTTTTCCATACTTTGATGATGAACTCATGACATTTGGATAACTTTGTCTTTTCAAAACTTCTCTAGACAATATTGTCATGTTTCTTTGGCGAATGATTGGTGGTTCAGATTGAGCCAAAAGATATTTAGGGACCTTGGAAGCTAGAGAAAACCAGGCATACTGAGCTACTAAACATTAATAGTGTCAGATAAAACTAGCAAGTGTGTTTGTTTCTAGAATCAAGAAAAAGGATTTTTTTTCCTCCTGAAGCAATAACCAAGTGATCCCATGGTCTCCTTGCAACTGAAGACAAAGAACTGTGGTTATTTACAGTATCATGAGGGGTGTTGGTGCTGCTGTTGTTTTATTCTAACTTGGTTGCAAAGTTCTCGGGCATGAACTTTGTAGGTGACGGCATCATGTTGCACCGTCAACATGCTGGACACCTGACAGGACTTGCAAATCATGGAGGAATTGTGTTCCTGAGCCTTTAGGAATGAGAAAGAAAACCAGGGATGTTTTTATTTCTGGATCTCAGGAAATTGCAGGAGCTTCCAAAAAGGAAGCTAGCTTTATTCATCCAAGGACACACTGCAGACATGAAGGAACTGGGGCCTCATGTGGGCACGAGGGGCCCTGGAATCATGCATATGAAAAGTAGGGGACCTTGACAGTTGATGAGTCAAGAATTCAAGCTTCAGTCCTGCCTCTAGAATCAAAGACTTCTTAAAATGAGGATTCAGAGCTCACACAGCTGAGATGGGGTTACAGTGCAGGGCCAGCAGGGCTCAGGATACTAAGGAAATCAAGGCTTTCAGATGCTTCGTGTCTCTCTGAGAGGGAAAATGGCACAGAACTCCCAGCCTGAAGGTGTAGCTAGGGCCACTCTCTTGAACTCAGATGAAAGCCAGTCACCTCAGAAAAAGGGGGGGGCAGTAAAGATAACCCAGTTTGAAAGTGGTCTGTATATTAAGAAATCAGATTATCCTAGAACATAGGAGTCTGCTGGTGACTCTAGCATTCATTTTCACAAGGAGCACTGTTTTGTTACCAGATTGCCGCAGGAGAGAAGATCCCCCTGAGCCAGGAAGAAATCCCTCTGCGGGGCCATGCCTTTGAGGCTAGAATATATGCAGAGGACCCTGACAATAACTTCATGCCAGGGGCCGGACCGCTGGTTCACCTCTCCACCCCTCAGGCAGACATGTCTACGAGGATTGAAACTGGAGTACGGCAAGGTAACATTAAATGAGATCAAAGCATCAGTCTAATTGAACTTGCAATCAGTTACTTTTCTCTCAGGTGAGGCCAGACTATGGTGCCCAGACTGGGCTCAAACTCCTGCCTTTGCCTGCCAATAAGCTAGAATAATATATCTCACCATAATACCCAGATTAGACTGTATTATCATTGAGTGTCTGTGTGTGTTGTTGCTGTTTTACATTTTATTTAATTATCTTGTGGGGTTTGGTGTACGTGTGCATGTGGAGGCCCCAGCACAACATACAGGAATGGTTTCTCCTACCTTGGGAGCTGAGAGTGGAAACGGGTTTCACGTGAGGGAGTCCGGCTTTGCCTTGACCTCTAAAGAGAAAAAAAGGAAGATAGACCCGAGAAAACCAGGCGGTGTCACCGAGTCACGTGATAAAGCCTGGTATTCTCCACGGCTAATCCTAAGGACAAGATGGGCAAGTTTTTAAGTCCATCTAAGCCTTGGTTTCGGGGAAGATAAAACTGCTCAGGGCACCTGCCGCGCAGGGTTGGTGAGCGCCTGCCTGAAGTGGCAGGACGCCCTGCTCTGTTTGCTTCTTCCCTCAGGGCTGTGACACTGGCAGGTGACAGTGTCTCTCGATTCTAGGAGATGAGGTCTCCGTGCATTATGACCCCATGATCGCAAAGCTCGTGGTATGGGCTGAAGATCGCCCTTCGGCCCTGTCGAAACTGAGGTACAGCCTTCATCAGTACAACGTGAGTGAGCGCGACGTCCTTTGTTGTCCCCAGAGGCTCTCATTAGCAGACACAAAACAGTTCCTCCCGGGGCAAGGCCCCAAGGCAGAGTGTAGGTTTGGGTGCGCTTTGTTTCAGTCAGGAGGGAAAGGATTGCAGAGATAAACTGTTCTCCTCAGTACACAGACTAGTAAAATCATAGTTGTCCGTCAATCCGGCCAGCTGTATGAGTGAATGTAGTCAGTTTTCTTAATAATATTTATTCTTCATTTTCATCCATTTGACAGTTTTTTTTCTGTATCACACTAATTTCCTTTTTAAATTATTTTACTTTTTAAACAATCTTTTTTACTTTAAATACCAATCGCAGTTACCTCTCCTTCCCTTTTCCCCTCCCTCCAACTTTCCCCCACCCCACTCCCCATCCATTCCTCAGAGGGAGTGAGGTCTTCCATGGGGAGTCAGCAAAGTTGATCATATCACTTTGAGGCAGGACCAAGGCCCTCCTCCCTGTATCTAGGCTGAGCAAGGTATTCTTCAATAGATAATGGGCTCCAAAATACCAGTTTACACTAGAGATCAGTGGCCCCACAAACTGTCCCCCGCATTCAGAGGGTCTAGTTCAGTCCTATGCTGATTCCCCGCTGTCAGCCCAGAGTCAGCTGTTTCTGTGGGTGTCCCCCTCATGATCTTGACCCCTTTGCTCATATTATCGTTCCTCCCTCTCTACGACTGGACTCCAGGAGCTCGGCCCAGGCCTGTGGATCTCTGCATCTGCATCCATCAGGTACTGGATGAAGGTTTTATCCTGACAGTTAAGGCAGTCATCAGTCTGACTACAGGGGAAGGGCAGTTCAGGCACCCTCTCCACTATTGCCTAGATTCTTAGCTGGGGTCGTCCTTGTAAATTCCCGGGGAATTTCCCTAGTGCCAGGCATCTCACTAACCCCATAATGGCTCCCTCTATCAAGATATCTCTTTCCTTGCTCTCCCTCTCTGTTCTTCCCCCAACTTGAACTTCCAGTTCCTCATGTTCTCCTCCCCTCTCCGCTTCTTCCCCTCCCCCATCACATTAATTTTCTTGGTGCAGAAATCCCAAACACCTTAATTTCCCTTCATAGAAGGATTTATAACACATGATTTAAAATTATTGTGTTATTAACCTGCGTCAATTTCTGTGGCTCTCAGCACTGTGGTTCTACTTGCGATCCCTTCAGGGCCCCCATGTGGGGACATGCTCTTACCTCCCCTGTATAGCGTCTTTATCTGCTGTCTGTCCTCAGCCCTGCTTACTTCCTGACTCTATTTCTAGTTGTCCCGTTTAGAAAAGGACACTTTGATGTTCTCTGTCACCTTGGCCAGCCTCAGTCTCTGACACAGCCTTTGAAGGCAGGGGCTGCATCTGTTTTGCCTCTCCCTGTCCCCAGAGCCTGTGTCAGATCCTGGCACCTAAAACTGCTCAGTAAATGAAATAAGGAGTGGATGATTGAGGGAATGCATTCATGGACCCAGAGCCATGGTTACCTTTATCTTTAGTCCCTTTATGTATCTGGGTGTTTGTTTGTTTGTTGTTGAGGAGCGGTAAACTAGGGTTGCTGTTATTCCTTTTTTTAAATTTTTATACCCATGAGTAAACTTTGGATTTAGTACTGGAAGGAAGTTCTTTCCAAACTGTTATTCCAGTTCCCTCTCCAGTACACACTCGCGCCTGAATTTGCAGTCATCCTATTCTGTGGAATGCTCAAAACAACAACTCCCATCTCTTGAAAATACAAAAACGTTCATCATTTTCCTAACCTGAGTCAGTTAAATGTTTAACCCGAGCCAATCCACGTCCTATATCTTGTTTCTCTTCTTTAGCTGGATTTTGAAGTGTGAGTCCAGATGTGCAGTGATAAATCTGGGGACAGTGAGTGTGACCCTTCTCCATGTGACACCTTATTGGGTCACCCAGCAGATGCTTTTCTGAATACGTTGCTTTCCATATTCAGCAGGACCCGGGTTTGCTTCTCTCCCTAGATTGTTGGCTTGCGCACCAATGTGGACTTCCTGCTCCGGCTGTCTGGCCACCCAGAGTTCGAAGCTGGAAATGTGCACACTGACTTCATCCCTCAGCACCACAAGACACTGCTACCCACTCACAGCGTCATAGCCAACGAGGCTGTGTGCCAGGCAGCTCTGGGGCTCATCCTCAAAGAGAAAGCTATGACCAGCGCTTTCAAACTGCACACCCAAGGTACAGAGCACACCTCTTCCCTCGCTGTGTCCCTGAACCAGCAGGCACGTGCTTCTCTTTCTGAGTTTCATTCTTGCCTTTTCTGCTGCCAGTGACTGATCCAATTACTACAGATGTTTTTCAGTGTGGAAAAGAACTCTCCATATATCCCAAGTGCACACATAAGCACTGTTGTGTGCAGTGAATGTAGCTCAACTAATGCCTGTTTAACACTGTGGAAACTGGTCTCCTTCTACCAAATGCTAGTTCTTTCTGTCTCGTGCTGAGCCCTGGTGACTTTGTGCATCCACCACCCCTTGTGGCTTGTGTCATTGTGCCCACCACACCTACGGCAGTCCCCGTGTGCCCACCACACTTACGGCAGTCCCCGTGTGCCCACCGCACCTACGGCAGTCCCCGTGTGCCCACCGCACCTACGGCAGTCCCCGTGTGCCCACCGCACCTACGGCAGTGCCCAGTGCCCGTGTGCCCACCACACCTACAGCACTGCCCTTGTCGCCTAGAGTCTAGGCCACAGGAGATCGAGTCCTTTCTGCTAGCCATATTTCATTACTGTGGTTTTTTTTTTTTCCTCTGTCCTGTAATTCAGTTTCAGTCTGGATAGAGATTGGGGTCCTTGAGGCTGTCAGAGAATGCACTGTGGAAGGGTCTGTTCTGGTTACCACACAGGCTTTCTTCCTCTAGCATGCTGTAGGTGCCTGCCGGACCTCTTCCTGGCAACTGCTTACCTCACAGGCCAGCATATTATAGCCTCAGTCAGCTCTGCATTGAAAGGTTCCCCCCACCAAAAAAACTAATACAAAGTCTGCATTCTCAAACTTGCCTACCCCCACCCCAGTATTTACTCAGGATGTTAAACATTGAATTAAACATAATTGTAATGGTAAAAATAAAACAGCACCATTCCCCAAGGGGCAGCAGCAGGCAATGAGCCATGAGGGGCTAGCTGCGAGGTTGGTGAGAGACCTAGGAGGGTCAGCCAGTCCTACGAGGAGCGGGTGAGAGACAGAGACCCATAGTCACACCATGCAGAGAAAGTGGGTATTTACTTAGTGGGTTATGGAAGGGAAGGGGAAAGGAGAGAGGGAGGGAGAAGGAGGAGGAGAGAGAGAGAGAGAGAGAGAGAGAGAGAGAGAGAGAGAGAGAGAAACAGAGGAGGGGAGAGGAGAGGAAAGAAGGTACCTCTTCAGGAGAGATGGAAAGGAAGCAGAAGGAAGATCTGCTTGCCTTGGGGGAAGGGGAGGGGAGTGGGCGGGGCTTGTCTCTTAAAGGAACTGGACAGACTGGCCTCAAACTCAGAGAGATCCACCTGCCTCTGCCTCCCGAATGCTGAGATTAAAGGTGTGCACCACTACCGCATGGCAGATTAAACATAATTTTAAGTATATTTGTCTTTTATTGTTAGAATTATTATATTAAATGTTTGTGTTTAGTTTATTTGTGTTTTATATATATATGGGTGTTTTGCCTGTATCTGGGTCTGTGCTCCATATGCATGCAGTACTCATCAGGGCCAGAAGAGGGCATCAGATACCCTAGGACCAGACTTAATGGATGTAAACCTCCCTTTATCTGGGAATCAAGCCTGGGCCCTGTGGAAGAGCAACGGCTGCTGTTAACCACTAAGCCAGTTCTTTAGCCCCAGGGTCATTCTATGTTCTTGCCTACTGAAGTATTGTTGTTAGCATCTTTGATTTTAGATTTTTTTTTCAAGATCATTGTATTGAAAGCTTAAAGAATACAACTATATCTTTAGATTTGTTTGCTCTGTTTCCACTTTGTTCCCTTACTCTTTAAATTTATAAGTGTCGCAGTCACAGGCTCCATGCTAGAAGGCTTCAGTTAAGTTCCAGCCTCTGGGTGTATCCAGCAGAGCAAGTCCACCTCAGCCCATAGCGCTGGGCCAGTGACACGGAGACCCAGAGCACGGGTAGAGACTGGGGCAGGGCGAGAGCTGGCTAACAGACACTCAGATTCACCCATAGAAGCTGGGACTTTTCATAGTAAGTCCCTGAGATATAAATCAGGGTATCTTCCTTAAATTTAAAATAGTCAGAGCTGAGCTGCCAATTGAGGACCCAGGGTTTATCTTCGCTTTTGTAGAGTATGCATTTTTGGGGGCTCGATACTTGTAATTTTGTTGTTGCGTTTTAAATTTTTTCTAGATCAATTCTCTCCGTTTTCATTCAGCAGTGGGAGAAGACTGAATATCTCTTACACCAGAAACATGACTCTGAGAGCTGGTAAAACTGGTGAGTAGCGTTCCATCACAAGAGAAAGCAGTGTAGAAACACAGCACCTTAAACCAAAACCGCCTCCAGCCGGCCACGCCCAGTCAGCTCTTGGAGTTGATTGGCTCAGGGTCACTGGTTAATGCTATACATTTTATCCCCATTTCTGTGCTGTTAAGTGTTCTGAAAATATTCTGTAAGACATACTTAGCAAACAACTGAAGCAGAATATGACAAAGTATTCTGAGGAGCCCGGGGCATGACCTGAGGCACGGGCTCTGAGGAGCCCGGGGCAAGGCCTTTCTCCTTGGCTCTTTGTTCTCTGTATTGCTTGCAGGTTTTCTGTTCTAAGAACACTGCTTTTAGATAAGAAAACAGTGTTCAAAACTGTTGGGGGCAGAGGGTCACCCATTGCTCAGGCCATGCCTTGAGATCCACGTGGAATGGGTCACCAGAGCTGTCCCTTAGTGTGTGTCTCATCACATGAGTGTCTGTCTTCACAACAATTAATAAGGAACTAAGGCGTCACTGCTCATGTTTGGATGAAGCTACAGCCGGGAAAGCCAGCCAGGGCACGGCATTATGATGCCCGCTCCTTTTGATACCAACTCCATGGTTTTTCTAATACTTTTTATTTGGGTAGTTTTGTTTTTGTTTTTAATTTTTTAACTGTACTACTTAGGGAAGGCTCAGAGTAAAGACTAACTCACTGTAAAGTTAGAAGCTGGTGGCACCTAAGGCAGAAAGTGGTTACTAAATCATGACCAGGCAGGATACAGAGGGTCATAATCCTGTGACAGCCAGTGACCGTCCCTTCTGCTACAGGATAGTCAGCGTGAGAAGCCAGGGTAGGCGAAGTAGGCTGGATATAGGATGTGAGATAGCCTTGAGCTATGGCAGCTAGCTGAAAAAGCAGGCCTTCTAGTTGGAGTAGCTCCCTGCCCACAGACCAGTAGTCTTCTCTGAGTAGAGCATGACCTTTTGACTCTAGATATCACAGCCCTCACTATTGTGTGGGAAACCTTGCCACCCTCAGCCTAGATGGATGCTGCTAGAACCACACTGGCTGATCTCCAGCCTTCACAAAGGAAGTTTGCTGGCATGGCTCTACTCCGTAGCATAACTGGTTGCCTGTGCGTCCTGGGCGAGTGGGAAGGGGGTTTAACTCATATCACCCTGTAAAGCAGCCTCCAGAATCTGAGCATGTCTTATTAGCAACTCCTGCATGCTGAATGCATGCAGCAGTCAGAAAAATTGCAGTGGCCTTTGCAACCAAAATTAAACAGACAAATTCCATGGTCTACTGTAACTCAGATGAGGCAACTATGCTATTTGGCATGGGTCTTCATTAAACCACTGAGGAGTATTTTGAATCGTGCTGAGTTTTATTCAAATGAGTAAGTATGTAACTGGAAAGCCAGCATGATTGCTGTTCCACAAAGACAGTCTGATTCCGAAGGTGGCTCACTGCAAGTGTTCTGAGGAGTCTTCAGAAACTGCTGATGAGCAGTGACCAGGAGAGTATGCCAGGCAGGAAGCCCCAGCATACTTACAAGTCTAAAGGAAAACCAGTTTTCAGTTTTCTTAATGAAAATGAGCAAGTGTTTCAATAGTTTTGTTTATGACTTGAATTTTTATATATTATCTTGTTGCTATTGGCCGTGTTCCACAGAACCCCTTGTTGGTTCTCAGTAGTAATAATAGCTCAAATTTATTGAATGTTCTCAGATACAGTGTTACACATTTCCCAGAGATTACCGCATTTGCATTTTTCAGAAAAGGCCAATAAGATTCTTGCTATTATCAGTGCCACCTTTATCATCAACTAGTCTTTCTTGGCCAAGGGCAAAGCTCGGATATCAGTAATTTTCCAAAGGTCAAAGAAAAATAATTCAAGCCAGGGTTTGACTCCACATCCTGAGGAATGCGTACTTACGTAATGCTACCCCCTGCTAAATTGCCATGCCTTATTAAATGTGTAACAAGCTGTTTAAGATTCTCTGGTAGGAAACAAAATAACTAGGGCAGGGAATAACAATTCACTCTGTGAAATTATAATCAAACCTTTACTATAATTCTACTTGCATCTATGACACTTAAACACTTTGAATGTTTTGTAATGGGAAGAAAATTGATCTGGTGTAATCGGAGGCATTTTCTTTAGAAAATGTAAGGCGTGTTTATAATATATAGAGTGGAGAATTTTTACCCACCCAGCATGTGTGTATGTGCGTTCATGTTCATGCGTATGTATGTAAGATTTTGCTATTAGGAGTGTATATGGGTGTTGGAGCACTTGAAGGTGGAGGCCTTAGTGTTTTAGTGAGCAGTTTCAGTTTTTTAGTGTTTAATTTTTTTTTCGTTTTTGGGTTTTTTTTTTTTTTGAGAGAAAAGTTTCTCATAAATTGGGGTAAAGAGAGAATCATAAGTGTTTTATAGTTTATAGTAGAAGTCTATTTATGTTCAAAAGAGTGAGTTCAGAGACCTAAACAGACGCTCCCCAAGGACTGTGAACCTGGTGTAAATAGGAGTATGGGGAAGGAGCAACCCTGAGCCAAGAGGCATCTGGAAATATCAACTGGACCATTTTCCCCTTTGCTCGGAGCTGAGCCACACACACAGGAAGAAAACAAAGCTGAGAGCTTTGGACCTTACATATTATGAATTTAAATTTTTTAAAGAAAATGCCTCCGATTACACCAGATAAATTTTCTTCCCATTACAAAAAATTCAAAGTGTTTAAGTGTCATGGATGCAAGTAGAATTATAATAAAGGTTTGATTATAATTTCACAGAGTAAATTGTTATTCCCTGCCCCAGTTATTTTGTTTCCTACCAGAGAATCTTAAACAGCTTGTTACACATTTAATAAGGCATGACAATTTAGCAGGGGGTAGTGTGATATTAGCATACATTCCTCAGTGTGTGGAATCTAACTCTGGCTTGAATTATTTTTGTAATTCAAAGTAACTTGAATATGGAAATGAGAGGGTTGAGATGGGAAGCAGGGAGGGCCCCAAGTGGCCCTCAGAGCCAGTCAGCCTGGGTCAGGAAGAGTATCAGGAAGGCAGGGACGAGACTCCGGACAGATTCTGGAAGGAAAGAACTTGACAGCCAAGTGCTGCCCACTGGACATAGAAGGGCTAGCCTAGGCGAGGGTGAAAAGCATCACACCAGATGACAGATCAGCTGTGCCCGTCTGGAGCTTATGAGTCGGGAGGGACAGTGCTGGAACAAAGACGTTCATTTCCGTGCCAGCGGGACCCAGCTGGGCATAACTGATCAAGGTCCTGGAGGACATCAAGATGAAAACACCCAAGTTGGCAGCATCCGATGATGGCCAGGACACCCGGTCCATGAAATGGTGTTAATGTGCACAGCTCTGATCACAAAAATGCTTGTTGCTGGGAATTGAACCCAGGGCCTTATAGATACTGCACCAAAACACCCACATAAAACTGATTTCCAACTTGGAGAATGGTCTTCACCCAATCCCATATTCATGTACACCTTAAACAATTCCTTACATTCTTATGGTCTGGTGCAGTTTTAAAGCACTTTCCCCTTTACTTAGTGTTGCTAGCATTCCCATACCCACTTAGTGGCCGACCGTGAAGGAACATAGAAAGAGTAGCTGAGCCAAGACCACAGAGGTAGTCAGATGGAAGATTTGGGTCTCAAAGCAGACCTTCTCTGGTCTGATGCTGGTTGACGGCATTTTCTGACTATCACTGCAGCTTTTTGTGTGCAGGTGAAAATATTCAAAGTCCATTTTCAAAAGGGAAAGGTTTGCCAATCCACCTGTGCTGAACCGGATCAGAGACTTTGCTAAGAAAAACATTGTATCCCCTGGAGTTAAGATGTTGCCTTTTCTTGGACTAGCTAAGTAACTTAGAGCTGAGAGGGAGAATTTTGTCATCTCCATTGTTTACATAATGTCTTTTTTTTTCTTCAATTTCTCCCTTGTTCCATAAAGATACAGTCATAGCTGTGACGTATAACCGTGATGGGTCATATGACATGCAGGTAAGCCTTGTTGGTTCTGGTCTGTAGCTCAGAGCCAAAACCTATCTTTCTCATTCTAAGTAGGGTTGATTTTCATTCTCAAATTCCCCTTAAGCCTTTGACCATTGTGACTGTAATGAGAATGTTGTATGCTTTTATTTCAGAGCAGTTTGAAGGACTCACCCTGTATTGTTTCCAACTTGTTTACTAGGTTTGGCTATGATTTCCTTAAGCATAAAAACCTAGCAAAAATAATAGCCTTGGAGCTGGAGAGATGCCTCAGCTGGTAAAGGCTAGGCTCACAACCAAAAATAAAATAGCCTTGAACTAAACAGCTCATAAGCCCCTCAGGTATGTGCACACATTTCACCAAAATAGCAGCGCTCGGATTTTTGGGCTTAGAAATCCTATACACACTTAAAAATTATTGATAGGTCAGATTGCAAAGAACTATTAGAAAAATTAAGAAAATTAGGTGGACAGTGTAGTGGCACAGATACCTTCGTGTTGTTGTGGAACCATAGCCACCACCCATCAACAGATCAAACCAAAAATTCCCCTATTTTGGTCCTCTATTTTTTGACAATTTCTATCATAAATACAATGTATTGTGAACACCTCTTCCATTGCCCTTTCTTATTCCTCCCCCATCCACAAGACTTCCTTCTCCCCAACTAGCCCCCTCCAACTGTCCTGGCTTCATTTTAATCCACTGAGTTAGTTAGGGTTGCTTGTGAAAGCATGGGTGAGAGCTGTTTGTCCGCCCATAGGCAACTCACCGCTGCTTACACCACTTAAGAAAATGATGCCCCTTTCCCAGCAACCATTAACTGCCAATCGCTCCCTCCCTCTTCCTCCTCTTCCTCCCCTGGAAGGCCTGGGAACTGGTGGGCCTCTCTCCATCCATGACAAATGTTGAAGAGACTAGTCTTATGCGGGCCTTGTGCGGGTGCCGCTGTTGCACAAATGCCACCAGGAGCGGCTGCACAGTAGTTCTGCAGAGTCACTTCGTTTTTTGCGTACATGTCCAAAAGTAGAGTTGCTGTATCATGCACTAATTCTATTTTTCATTTTTGGGGAACTGGAGCAGTGGCGGCGTTCTCCATTCTCACCAGAGTGCCACAACATTTTCTGTGCCACAGGGCTTTCACCCCATCTTGTTTAATAACAACCATCCTCATGGGTACAAGTGGTCAGGTGTTGAAGCTCTGATTTTTAGATGACTTAAGGATGATGGTTTTTTTGTTTGTTTTTTAGTTACTTGCTGGCCATTGGTATGTCTTCTTGGGAGAAATTTCTCTCTGTGACTTTTGTGTATCTATATTTTAATGCAGTTATTTTGTTGTTGTTTTTGAGTTGTGGGAAAACTACAAAAAATATAAAATCTAATATCACACAAGTACTCAATGCATTAACCATTGTAAGTGTTATATTCTCACAAGTCCAATGGCTTCTAGAGACTTCTGCTCCATACTCAAGAGGGGGAAAATGCTTTAAAAGGCAGATAGCATCTTGGTCCTATTATGAAAAGGATGATTTTGCAGTTTCTCTAAATGGCTGTTGGAAAACGCTAGAAATCTAAATCATGTCGCTCCAGGGTAAAGCTTAGGCTAGCCTTTAATTAAAATAAGTCTGTTTTCAAAATGAAATGCTAAGAAGGTTCTTATTGTTATTTATTCTTTTATGTGGGTCTCACTCATGAATCTAGAGCCCATGTGGAATTCAGAGAACAATTCACAGAAGTCAGTTCTCTGTTTCCTGTGAGTCCTGGGAATCAAACATGAAACTCAGGTCATCAGGCACCGTACACTGGACCTTCTTACCTAGCTTCTTAAGAAGGTGTCAAAAGTTGGAACTGAGCTACAAGTTTAGCAAATATATCACGTTTCATAAGAACTGAATGATTTCAAATTCTGAATGGATTTCCCAGTTACATGTGTTAGACCTCCCAGTGCTTTGAGACCTAGCAGTTTTCTCTGTCTCCGCACCAGCTGCGGGAAGTCACCCACTTTGATGCATGCACCATGCTTTCTTCATATTGGCGCCTCTGCTTTGGGGCCCTTTCTTGTTCCTTGATTAGTAAATTGACAGCTGTCCTGTTGGTTTATGGGAATAAATGTACATTTGTGGATTTTTAGACAAAACTTTTATACCTTGAGATTTCACACATATTCAAATAGCTGTTTTAGTAGCTTGCAGGGTGGAGTAAATGTCATGTTTAACTTCAGGGAGATGAGAATTAATACAAATTCTGCCGTGCAACCTACTTCACTTTAGCCCAAACAGCATATTCACAAAGAATAGACAGACTCTATTCTAATATGATAGGAATTGAAAAGGAAAACATGGATTTAAGTGGATTTTCTGTGTTGAGGGAAGTTTTCTCTTGCGTGTAATTCAAGAGAACACTCTTGGAAACAGGAAAATGTATCCTGTTGCCAGCTGCCTTGAGACCTAAGTTCTCTTCTGACACAGCCTCTGAGAGCAAGACAACTGTAACCAGTTCCTGTCCTTTCACCTGACAGCCACAGCCCGTGGAGTCAGCCTTGTGTGGAGGAATGCCCTCTCTGCGGTCTAGCTTTGCTTTCTGTCATTGCTGACCTTGGCACAGGGAAACTCTTAAGAACTCAGAAATGAATCCAAGCATGTAATATAGCCAGGGGAATTGGATAATTTTGTTTGGTTTCTACTTACTTATTTGTATTTTGAATTATATATATGTAGAGGGTAGGGGTATGTGCATCTGGGTGAAGTTACCTGAAAAGAACAGAAGAGGGCATCAGAGCCCCTGGAGCTGGAGTTACAGGAAACTGAGCTAATGACATTGGTGCAGGGAACCGAACTCAGGTCCTGTAAGAGCTGCATACGCTTGGCACTGCTAAGCCATCTCTGTAGCCCTTTGGTGTGTACTTTTATTTGACATTTTTATGCTGCCCCTTCCATTCTTAAATGAACTTCTTCTGTGGCATTATGCTGATATGGATAACATAGTTATTTTTTTCTTTTAATTATCTTACAGCTGTTTGTATTTAAATGTTCTGGTTAGGATCTCGGGGTGGGGTTCTTCATGGTACCTTGAAAAATACATCTTTGAAACTGCTAATAATAAAGACACTGTGGTTTTATTAACTCTACATTGTCATTTATTTTAAAGACTTTTTTTTTTTTTTCAGATTGGAGATCAGACCTTCCGAGTCCTTGGTGATCTTTGCAGTGAGGGAGGCTGCACCTACTTGAAGTCTTCTATTAACGGAGTAGCCAGTAAATCCAAGTTTATCATCCTGGACAACACCATCTATTTCTTTTCCATGGTGATGTCTCACTCTTGTCTCGTTTTGATGAGGTTTCAGTCTGCAGCCCAAGCTGGGCTAGGACTCACGGCAATCCTTCTGCCATAGTTTCCCAAGTGTAGGATTAGGTGTAGGTAACCATGTTTGGGTTTGATGATGTCCCTCTCAGAGTTGGGATGGAATTGATTAACCAGAAGCATTTCACGTCCGCCACTGAGATCATGTTCCCCCTTCTGTATTTCTTTGCCACAGTCCTACGTTTCTAGTTCCATTTATCTGTTTTATTCTCACCGAGTCTCATTGTTAGACACGACAGTTTTCTTCTCTGAATTCAGAAATGGAGCTTGCACTCTCCTTGAGAGGCTCTGCCCTCAGTGCTGGCATTCTCTCATACTTTACCCGGACTCCTCCCCCTGACACTTGGAATCTGGGGTGGGGGAGAGGTGACCACTGGGAAAGCAGTCTGGACCAGATGCTTCTGGTTAGTGGTGATGACTTGGCATTCAGAAGAGAGCCAGAGCGAGCTTGGCTTAGCTTCGGTGTAGAGCCTGATGACCAGTGAGTCTTCAGCTTCTGGGCAATGGAGAGTAGACGGCCACATCAAGATGGAGAGTAGACTCTCCGTCAGAGATGGGGCCACATCAAGATGGACAGTAGACTGTCCTTCAGAGAGATGGGGCCATGGAGAGTAGACTGTCTATCAGAGATGGGCCACATCAAGATGGAGAGTATACTGTCCATCAGAGATGGGGCCATATCAAGACGGACAGTAGACTGTCATCAGAGAGATGGGGCCATGGAGAGTAGACTGTCTATCAGAGATGGGACCACATCAAGATGGAGGGTAGGCTGTCCATCAGAGAGATGGGGCCATAGCAAGACTACACTGTTCATGGTGAAATGGCTTTAGTTCTTACTGTAGAGTATCTTCCCCACAGTAAGGATGCTACTAAAAATCACTTCTAGAAGTATCCATCATGTCATCTACAGTCCCTGGCTAGGCATCTGTACCATTACCTCTGTGTCATGGGAGATGAGACTGAGTGAGGCTTAGTGGCCTTAGGTCACCAGGCTTCATTAGAACCCAGGGGTTGATGGAACCTAATTCTCACTAATAGCTTGAAAGCTGTCGATCCCTCAGGTGTACTTGTAAAAATAAAGAGATGAGACCTTGATTCTATGTTCATTGTTTTGTATAGGAAGGCAGCATTGAAATTGGCATTCCAGTACCCAAGTACTTGTCTTCAGTGAGCTCAGAAGGAACTCAGGGAGGTGCCATCGCTCCTATGACCGGAACCATTGAAAAGGTAATAATCAGGAGACACTGATACAATGATGCCAGAAACGGCTAGTACATGTCTTTTTGGAGTTTGGTGTTCCCTTTCTTTCTCTATTCTTTACCCTCCTAAATTTTGCTCATTGGAAAGCACTCAAAGAAAGTAAGAAGACTGAAGTGTAGTGGTTCAATTGTCAGTGTACATACAAGTACCTGTTTTTTTGATAAAGATTACTGTGGTTTTGTTCTGGGGTGTATGTACATGTGTGTGCTACATGTATGGGCCTGAGTTCAAATCTAGAGCCTCAGACATGTTGAGAACTCTATACCCGAGCTCCACCCCATGACTTCTAGGGGAGGGTTGTTTATTTGTTTCCCAATTTTAATTTTATTTATGTGTGGGGGTGCATGCATGTCTGTGTGCCACGTGTGTATAGTGCTCATAGAGGCCAGGAGAGGGTATCGGCCACGGCAAATTGAGGCGTAAGGGTCACCTGAATTTGAGCCCAGCCTGCACAGCAAACATAGCAGGGCTCTGTCACAACAGAAGTGCAGTTAATGCTGACTGAGGAGTATAGCTCAGCAGCAGAGCCGGTGCACAGCCTCCGGGGGCTCAGCGGCAGAGCCGGTGCCAGACTTGGCTCCAATCTCCAGGGCTAAGGAAAAGAAAGAGAGCTAGGAGGGTGAATGAATTAAAGCACATTTTTCCTTTCCTCAGTGTCGCGTGTCTCAGGCAGCTCTTGAACTCCTGGGCCAAGGTGGTCCTTCTCAGGTGCCACCACACCCAACTCGAAATGTAGTTTTAAGAATGAAAATGGAGTGTTCACCAAAGATGATCTAAAGTCGGTGTTGTAATATGAAGTTTAACATCATATACAGTTTTGTCTTGAAATAATGACATATCACCTATGTGTTACAATGAGTTTAGATGGCTGGTACTGGGGGATCCACGTGGCTCCCGGTGGGGTACAGCTTGGAGAGGAAGCTGTTTGTTTTTGTGGTTTTGAGACAGAATTTCATTATGTAGCCGGGCTGTGCTCAGACTTGGAGCACTGGTCTTGCACAAGCACACACCTCTACAGCCAGCAAACCAAGTGGTCTGAGCAGTCTAAGCGTAGTGCAGGGGCATTCTTCTCTTAGCCCATGTGACTGCCAGCACTGACTTCCATACTCTGAGGAATTGAAATACGTAAGTTTATTCTTGTAGGTTCTGGAAGTTGGGAACATCTCAGCTCACTGGCTGGTGAGAAGCTTGCTTCTTGGTGTTACAGTGGACACACCATCTCCTCCCAGTGTCCCCACATGGTCGAAGGGCACAGGACCTCTCTCGGGCTTTCTCTGTGAGGGTCCAGACCCCTGCTGACCTAACCTAGGTCCAAACCTTGGGTTTAATATTTCAACATAAATTTCAGCAGGGCACAGACATTCAAATGGTGGCACAGGACAATCTAGTTTCTATGGGGATAGATATCTGGTCTCCCCGTACATTAAGTCATAGCAATCCCACTGTGACTAAAGACTGGCTGAGAGAGTAAAACCTTCCTCACATAGGGTGAAGTCCTGGGTTCATTCACCAGACTGCAAAAACAAAGTCCAGCTGTATATTTTTGGAAGGAGGGAGGGAGGGAGGGGGAGGAGGAGGGAGGGAGGAGGAGGGGGAGGAAGGGAGGGAAGGAGGGAGGGAGGGGAAGGGGGAGGAAGGGAGGGAGGGAGAGAGAGAATGAATAGTTATTTAGTCTCCCACTGTTTTTCACTGTGAGCTGACAGACTTAGCTCAATCTCAGTTCACTCAAGCCTCCCACAGTGAGGGGTGCCTGCAGAGAATGTTCATCTTCCATCTGAAGATGGGCACAGTGGCTTTGGGAGGCTGTACTGAAGATGGGTGATCTTTGGAGCATCCACAGATGCTTGTTGCCTATGACTGTGAGATCTAACTCTCCCGGCAATGCCTTTATAGACTGTTTGGTAACTATTAACTAAGGAGCACTTGGTCTATACATACTCATTAGTCTTGTAGAACTGGAGAGAGGGGTATCTTTTGGTGTTGTGAGAACTATTTACACATTTGTAACACAAACTAAAGAAGTGGTCAAGAGCCTCATCCTCTCCTCTAAGACATTGACAGCTATCCATCTTTGCCTGTGTCATTTATGTGTACATTTTCCTGTATCAGACATCCAGGTCTGTCCTGATTATATTTATGAAAAACAAAACAGCAGCACCAAGTTATGGAAAACCCATTCATCTGAACCAGACAAAGCTAGGTCATAACCAAGAAACTAAGCATACGCAGTCAACAGCACTAGCAATGCTGGGTGGACCTGGTGATCTCCAGTTTACCTGCTACATCTGCCCTTGGCAAACAGACATGTAGGCATGTGCTTCTGTTCCATTTGTTTACATACCAATTCTGGAGAGCAAGAAGGACCTGCGTTCTAATGCATCCCTCAATCTCTAGGTGTTCGTGAAAGCTGGAGACAGAGTGAAAGCCGGAGACTCTCTGATGGTTATGATCGCCATGAAGATGGAGGTAGGTGGAATCCCTAGTCTAGGTGCCGAGTAAGCCTTGAGAGCAGCCCAGCCTAGATGTTCTTTGCTTTATTTGATGGATAATAATATTTTAAATACTAAGCATCAGGAACTGGCTAAGTATTAATCTCAAGAAGCTAAAGCAACCATCTTTCTGGTAAATACATTTTTGTCTTGTGAAGCCTCCCTGCCTTTGTAAACTTACTGAAGTATCCTCACTGAACACTCTCTGTCGCTCTTTCCTCGAGTTGAATTACAGTGACAAGTGCTGGTTAGACTGTAGGCCAGCAGCTCCTGGCCCTAGGCAAATACTATCACTCTGGAAGCTTTGTAGACCTGCTTCTGGAGATAAATTGACCTGGGACCTCCAGCAGGAAGGCCTAGTTGCAGTGCTGGGATTGTCCCAGAGCTCTGCAGCTAGTGGGGTACACTCACTGGTACCCCAAGTCCTAGTACTTCATGTAAGCTTCTCACATGAATGTGTGGTGTATAGCCTGGTTGAGATTGCTCATTAGACCAGAGATTCCGGGTCACATCCTTGATGGTGTTACTGCGCAACGTAAAAGTTTCCATTTTCTCTGTGGATGGGGTGCGTATAAACAAACTGAGAAACGACACAGCATTGAAGGTATTAGCTGTGTTTTCTTTTTTTTTTCTCCCTCTCCTGGCCCCCGCTGACATGACTACCATGGCTCTTTGTGTCTCTACAGCACACCATAAAAGCTCCAAAGGACGGCAAGATAAGAAAGGTGTTCTTCAAAGAAGGGGCCCAGGCCAACAGACATGCACCGTTAGTGGAGTTCGTGGAGGAGGAATCAGACTAAGGCACGCCATAATGAACTGTGTCCATCACAGAGAGCCGGCTGCACAGCGTCTTAGCTGCCTGGATACAGCAAGTGCCTCTTCAATCTAAATCCCGGAAAGAGGAGCTTTATTAAATAAGATGATGGGATTGGATGAAAGCCCTTTCATACTCACAAGTTATCTCAAAAGGTTTCTTAGGAGCCGGGCAGTGGTGGCACATGCCTTTAATCCCAGCACTCGGGAGGCAGAGGCAGGTGGATCTCTGTGAGTTTGAGACCAGCCTGGTCTACAGAGCTAGTTCCAGGACAGGCTCCAAAGCCACAGAGAAACCCTGTCTCAAAAAACCAAAAAGAAAAAAAGAAAAAAAATCAAAAGGTTTCTTAGAAATAAAACTGAGCTGTATTTTTTTTTAATTTTGGGAACTAATGTTTGCCTTAAATCTTACATGTTTACTCTTTTAAGAATGGGGTAGAGGGCAGCTTGATCTAAAGAGGAGTCAGAAGGAAATGCCATGGAAATGAATGGCTCCAGTTACCCTGATGAAAATATCAACAGGACAGAAACGTCCTTCATAGGCAGGGTCCCAAGCTGAACTCAACCAAGGGTAACTTGAGTAGTTTAAAACATGAGCATTATTTGTTTCTAGACCTTTTATTTGGAACGTTTCTCTTTAGAGTCTTCTGCCTTTATTGTATTTGTGGGGAGCCTGGGAAACCCCAAGTGAGTGAAAGTCTTGACTAAATGTGTGCTGTTGACCTGGGCACAGTCAGGTCAAGGACCTTAGCCTTCGACTCAAGGAAAATGGCACTCACTCCCCCATCTTGAGATTCCCCTTTCGGGTGGGGGGGTGGTAGGGAGTGAGGCTCAAAGGAATTTTTGTTTCCTGTGCAGTATATTGATCCTGTGTGCAAAACTGTCCACCATAGCCTTCTACCTGGGGTAGGAGGTCCTTCTATTTATGTGTTGCTTTCATTGGTTAAAGAATAAAGAAACTGCCTTGGCTTTTTGATAGGGCAGAACTTAGGTAGGAGGGGAGACAGAACTGAATGCTGGGAAGAAGAAAGCAGAATGAGAGACGCCATGGATCCTCCACCTAAGATGAACACTGGTTAGAATCTTTTCCGGTAAGCCACTGTCATGTGGCGACATACAGATTAATAGAAATGGGTTAAATCAAGATGTGAGAGTTAGCCAATAAGACGCTAGAGATAATGGGCCAAGCAGTGATTTAATTAATATCATTTCTGTGTGGTTATTTCGGGGCTAAGCTAGCTGGGCAACTGGGACAAACCAGCAGCCTTCCAAGCAGCTCAGAGGCACAAGTGGGCCTCTCCTTACAACAAACTTAGTCAACAAATGGCACCCACATGGACAACTGCATCCACATAAAGCCTGAGAGATGGGAAGTAATTCTAGACATAAAATAATAGAGTTAAGCACTTTCTCGGGTGGGCTCTGCTTGCTAGAGGCAAGCGCTCTCATTTAATAGAGGCTTCCTGACTCAGCTTTAGTTGCAAAACCTTGTAGCTCTTTTAAGAGGTCCTGCCATGAAACACTTAAATGGTGTTGATGAAAAGCTGACCACATGTATTTTAGTTTTCAGCTGTAGCAGGAAAAAAGCCACGCCACTTTAAAATATTGGCTTTCTGGGCCATCCTGCCAGTGCAAATTCTGACTCTTTCAGGCAGGAGTTCTGGCTACAGAGCACACTGCTGCAGCTTGCTTGCTGGCAGGGACCTGGAAACACCATAGAGTTGTGGCAGTAAACATGGCTACTGCTGGTACCTCTGTCATGAGGTTGGAATCTCAGAAAGCTAAGGAATGGGCTGGATCCAGCTGTCAAAGCCACAGCTTTAATCTTCTCCATATTGCTTAGCTCACATGGTCAGAGAAAGAGAGATATACAGTAAAGCGAGATTCAAAGACAAAGAAAACCTCTAAATGTTTTACAGTGTATTAAAATATATGCAGGCTTGGGAGAGAAAAGAAAAAGGTTAAAGTCCTTAAAATAAAAAAAAGTAATGGAGTGTGGTGGCACACACCTTTAATCTCAACACTTGGGAGGCAGAGGCAGGCAGATCTCTGTGAGTTCCAGGACAGCCAAAGATATACAGAGAAACGCTGTCTCAAAAAGCCAAAAATTAAAAGAAATAGAGGTTAAAATAAAGCCATGCAAAGATGAAAAATACAGAGTCTGGACACTGTATGTTATTATGCTCTCTTTGAACTGTTTGAATACTGAGAAAGGAGAAACAGCTGCTAAAAGATATTTGCTTATAAATGCTGCTGAATTAATCCAAGATAGGTATTTTGAAAATACCTTGACTTCAAAATTGAAGTCAAAAGATATGTTACTTTGGAGAAGAGGTTTTGCTTTTGTTTTCACAGAAAAATGAGAGGCTATGGATTTATTCTGACTTAAGAGAAATCAGATTTGATCAAGGAAGACCACCTGAGAAATCTCAGGTAGGAACAGATGGTCCAGATGTCTGAGTTCTACATCCAGAACAGATTCAAGATGCTGCCTGAGATGATCAAGCCTTACAGAATACTCCAGTCAGGACTTGATCATAATTCTAAATTTTCTTTAGGTTCCCATAAGATTATCAGCACCCCCAACCAGCAGGAAGTATTCTGGAAAACTATGCCCACATTCCCCCAAAATGGATTATGGATATTTTCCTTTGTTTAGAATGTTAGTTACAAGTTGTTTTGGCTAATGGTCAGGAAAAAAAGCTAAACAAAGGATATTAGATTCAGAGTGTTTGTTTGTTTGTTTTTTTAAAAAGAGGGGGAAGTGCTATGGGACAATGGTCTGTATTCTGTCAATTATATTTTAAATAAACGCTGATTGGCCTGTAACCAGGCAGGAAGTATAGGCGGGACAACCAGACAGGAAGTATAGGCAGGTCAATGAGAACAGGAGAATTCTGGGAAGAGGAAAGCTTATTCTGCAGTCCTGACCCAGCCACATAAGAAGCAAGATGTGACCGCCTCTGCGAGAAAGGTACCAAGCCTGGATGTTTACAGCCTGCTCTCCTTCAGAGACCACCCCCACGAAGATTAGCTAACCTGTTGGCTCCCACCCCCCATATATACCATAAACACTGCCTCTTTGTTTATACCATAATTTCACCTCCTTGTTCAACTTTATGCAATAGACATTCTGCATATCTAAGGTGCTGTGATTTCTCTATCAGAGAGTCCCATCTATCTAAGCCCAGTCTTGTCTTTATTCCCTAGCCACCCCAGTCAGGTCTGTCTTTGGAGCTGTGCTGGGCATGCAATATTGCACCTGCTAAGTGTGCATTTTAAAGTGTTTGTATCGTGCTAGAATGTTATTTACCTTCAATTTGTATAAATTAAAAAAAATAGTTCTGCTCAAAGAATAGACAAAAGGGCTGAGGAGATGGCAGAGTGTTTAAAGCGTCTATGCAAAAACAAGAGGGCTGGAATTTTGATTCCCAGAGCCCATGAGAATGCCAGGTAAGCATGCCAACTTGCCTGCGATTCTACCCTCAGAAGACAGAAACTGGATCCTTGGTATGAGCTAGCTAGCAAGCAAAACTAGCCATAGCAGTAAGCGCTGAGTTTGGTTGTGTGTGGAAGCACAATTGAGGAAGGTCATGGCCATCAACCTCAGGCGTCTCCATGCATGGCTCACACAAAGAAATGGGGATGGGCTAGGACGAGGGCTGCGAGGGGCTTGAGGAAGGCTGGAGTGCAGCAAGTTTCTGTGGAGTCCTCAGGGAGTGGAGTTTGGGTAGGAGGAGGAGAGGCACCTGCAAGCAGGCTGCTGCAGGGCTGGGGGATGAGACTGGAGATAGTGCAGTGGAGGGTAGACAGGCAAGGATTTCCCAGTCAATAGCTAAGTCATGTCAAAAAGGAAGTGATTCCAAAGGCAGTAGTGACCGCAGTGCCAGAGTCAGAGTGTGGGTCTCAACGTCTGAGCACATGTCCTAGTTAGGATGCCCACTCAGTCACCTAAGGCGAAAGCTGGCTGGTATGAAAATGGGCATTTCCATGAAAGTTATGTGGGCAGATGTGACCAGGGTAAGATTCACTAAGGAAAACCCAGGGCTAGAGGATTTAGACTTAGAAGTCAGGCAGCAGCAGAGCCTCACTGAACAGTGAGCCAGTGTCCTGTGCCTGAGCAGGTTTGCACAACTGGAGGAGAGATGCTAAGTTGGCCAAGCTACACGAGAAAAGTGTGTAACAGAGGCTGAGGAAAAGTCCAGCCTGGAAGTGAAAAATGGATGAGGAGCTAGTAATGATTGTTATGGTAAAAATAAAATGGTGCATTCCCCAAGTGGCTGCAAACACTGCAGGTGCCCTAGTGGCAGAAGAGGACAATGGGCCACGAGACCACGGCTGGCCACGAAAGCAGCTGGTCCCAGGCAGGGAGCCACGTGGCAGATGAGAGATAGAGACATGGATAGATACACCATGCAGAGAAAGTAGGTATTTATTTAGTGGGTTATGGAAGGGAAAAGGGGTAGGAGTGAAGGGGGAAGAGCAGAGAGTGGCAGAGAGAGAGAAGTGGGGAGAGGAAAGGAGCCACAGCAGCAGCTACCTCTTCAGGAAGGAACTCAGGCTTGATTCAGTGGAGAGGGGAGGGCTTGTCTCTTAGAGGGACAGGACAGACGATTACAGTGATTGTATAGAATTATATAGAATTACGTTTTTAAGCAATGAATTGAGGAACCTGCCTGACTCCATTTTGAAGGCAGGGGCCATTATACTGTATTTTACAAAATAAGTTTATTTACTGTGGAGATCAAGACGGTGAGAGAGGGGTAACATTTTGACTGAGCTTTAAAGGCCAGCCATTTGCCACACAGAGAAGAGAGATGGTAGTAGTGTCAAGACACCAGGCATCGGGACTAGCAGAAGCTAGAAGGAGCTGCAAGAGAGCAGGAAACCACAGTGTTTGGGGAAGAGTGCCCCACCATGGACTGAACAACAGAAAAGGAAGCTGCTGCCCATGGAGGCAAAGGCTTCTTGTGCCCCCGTCTGTACCTGGAGCTGGGGGCTGATGAAGACTTCCTAACAGCTTATGGTTTACAAGTGGAATATTGTGCACAATTCCAAGTACACCTTGGAGAATGTGGAGGCCATCCAGAGGAGACCAAAGGCAGGGCCTAAGGTTGGGGGCTGAGTAGGGAAGACAAACCTTGGTGTATACACATCTCAACTTTGTATTTAATTTCTCTGAGACAGGGTCTCGCTTTGTTGTACTAGCTGGCCTGAAACTCATTATGTAAACTGTTGTGTGACAAAACATTTGCTGGGGATGCAACTCATATAACTGCTAACTCCAGATAGGAATCCCAGTATAGACCAAAGTACAGAGACCACCAATGTCAAACTTTGTTGATATAGGAGCGGCAGGGCTGCGTCCCCGGCACCCGGCCACCCGCATGGCTAGCTTATGCCCGAAATAATTACACGGAAACTGTATTCTATTAAACACTGCCTGGCCCGGCTAGTTCCAGCTTCTTATTGGCTAGCTCTTACATATTGTTCTAACCCATTTCTAATATTCTGTGTAGCCCAAGAGATGGCTTACCAGGGAGGATCTTAACCTGCGTCTGTCTGGAGCGGGAGAATCACGGCGACTCCTCTACTAAGCTTCTTTCTCCCAGAATCCTGTTCTGTGTACTCCACCCACCTAAGGGTTGGCCTATCAAGGGGCCTAGGCAGTTTCTTTATTAATAAGAAATCACTCCCACATCAAAACTTGTTTTTTTTTTTTCCTTTTTCGAGACAGGGTTTCTCTGTGGTTTTGGAGCCTGTCCTGGAACTAGCTCTTGTAGACCAGGCTGGTCTCAAACTCACAGAGATCCACCTGCTTCTGCCTCCCAAGTGCTGAGATTAAAGGCGTGCGCCACCACCGCCCAGTGAACCAATGAGTTTTACAGGGGTTATAGAAGTATGGTGAGGGGTTACTTCCAGGAGCAGAAATGACTCAAAGACAGGTGCACCATCAAGGCCCTTCCCAGCCCACAAAACCTAGGAACCTGGAGCACACTGCACAGCCTACAGGGAGTTCAAAAGGTTGGAGAGTGTTCTTTTCAAATGACTCTGGTCTAAATCTCTCCCAGGCTGACTTTTTTTTTTTTTTTTTTTGGTTTGGCTTTGGGATTTTTTTGATTTTTTTTTCTAGGAAGCAGGTCTGATGTCAGAGTTTTCTTTGCAGACTGGCTTTTTTGACAGTCTTTGCAGTCTAGATTAGGCAGTTTGAGAGTAATTCTCAGCTTTTATTGCTTACTCTGGCAGGAAGGGGCCTAGTGAATCTGGTCAGTTTCCGCAACTTCCTGAAGCCACTTTGAGTTACGATTCCCTTGAGGTGGGAATGTTTCAATCTGGAAGGAAACTGTTACACAACACAGACCCAGTGGCCCTGAAATTGCAGCAGTCCTCTGTCTCTGCACCCAAGGGTCAAGATTACAGGTATGAGCTACCATTCTTGTATTTGTTTTGTGACAGGATCTCTTTAGCCCAGGCTGGCCTTGAACTCATAGCAGTTCATAGCAGTTCTCCTACCTCAGTTTCCCAAATGCTGGGATTGCAGGCTTGAAACACAATTCTCAGCTACATGTCCTTAATTTAAAGGTAGTTCTTCTGGGTTAGAGGTGTTTTTCAGGGGTAGAGTGCTAGCCCAGCATGAACAAGGCTCTGGGGCCCATGTAGAGAGAGGAAAGGAAGGTCAGGGCCGGAAAAGGGAGCTAAGTTCAGCCTGGCTGGTGGCTCTTGCAAACATCAGGTCCTTGGGTGATGATGAGCCTTGGTTAAACATGCCTCAGCCAGTTGCTTCTCTTCCCCCTTTGTCTCTAGTCTATTCCAGTGACACCATGACACTTGTCAACCACAGGAGATTATATGACTCTCTAGGATAACCTCCAATGTTTGCCAGGCTGGCATGTCATTGGAATCTGTGAGCTAAAGGGGTCTCAGTAGGTCCCAAGAGCAGATCATCTCTGGCATGAAGACTGGGCCTGGATTTGTTCTATCTGCCTGTCAGCTGTAACACACCCATAGCTGGCATGGGAGGGAAGCTGTTGTGTCTGGCTTCAGTGTGGGGACATCACTCCTTCCTCTGGACAGCAGAGTAGGGCTGGCTTGCAGCTGAACTCCTTGCCTTATTTTTCACTGTCAGCTCGTCTTGCTTTTGTGCACGTGCTGTGCTTAACCCTCAAAACAAAACCCTCGGGTATGTCAGAAGTGGTAGCATCACTAGCTCCCTGACCTGCTTGCAAGGTTCATAACAACGCTTGGCTTGTGTTGCACCTTTCATCAGAGGACCTCAAGAAGCACCTCCCAGGTATTCATACAGTGCTTACAATTTCCAGGAAGACAGAGAAAATGTGGTTTGAATTACGTGAGAGAGGAGAAGAGATGGCGGCCTCCATGTGCTTTGCTTTGTGGCTGCATTAGATACTTCTCTCTGGCTGTAATAAACACCATGGCCAACACAACATAACAAGAAAAGTTATATGGGTCTTAGAGTTTCAGAGGAATAGAGGCCATGGCCATCGTGCTGGGGAGCATGGTAGCAAGCAGGTAGACATGGTTGCAGGCACAGCAGCTGAGAGCTCATATTTTGATCAGCATGCAAGAAGCAGAGTGAGTCCTGAAATCATGAGGGTCATTTGAAATCAAAGCCCAACCCCAGAAACACACCTTCTCTCAAAAGGACACACCTAACCCTTCCCAAACAGTTTCGCTAACTGGAGATCAAGTATTCAAATATGTAAGTCTAAGATCACCTTTCTCATTTGATCTGCCACAGTGCCCAGTGCAAGGAAGGAACCTTTGGTCATGGCTCCTCAGATGTGGGATTTCTCTGTGTGCTGTGGATACCATTGGGTTAATAAGGAAACTGTCTTAGGCCTGCACAAGGCAGAACGTAGGTAGGCAGGGAGAACTAAACTGAATGCTGGGAGAAGGAAGGCAGAGTCAGGGAGAAGCCATGTAGCCCCACTGGAGACAGATGCCAGAACTTTATCTGGTAAGTCACAGCTTCGTGGTGATATACAGATTAATGGAGATAGGTTAATTTAAGATATGAGTTAGCCAGAAATACATTTAAGCTATTGGCCAAATAATACTGCAAATAATATGGTTTCTGTGTGATTATTTCAGGGCTGAGCAGACAGGAACAAACAAGCAGCCTTTGCACAACACTCCTCTCCTGCTGAACACACTTTTGTTCACACTTTCTCAGGTTACAGTCATGATAGCAGACTTTTAAGTCCTGCAGAGCCCATTGGCTGTGTGGAGGCATCTTGCCCTTTCCCCAGGACCCTGCAATGTCCTGGGGAAATGTCTCTGAGGGCACTATTCCTCTGGGCTATGGGATTCCCAGATTATCCTCATCACCAGATATTTGTCTCACGGCTTCAGGAATTAGAGTGCCTTCATTACCACAATATGCACTCAGGCGACAATGTAAATGCCTTCTTTCCCTTATGGTCAACTCAATTATTCATATATAACAACCCTCATTATTGCATTATTAAGCCTTTAGATTAGGTTGGAAATATTTCTTGAGGAGTTAGGTAGTATAGCTCAGTAGGAGAGTATGTGGTTAGTTTGTGTCCTGGGGTTAATCCCTAGCACAAACCCTGACTTAGTTATTTTTCTATTGCTATTTTAAAATACCCAGATAAAAGTAATTTAAGGGAGAAAGAATATATTAAAAGCCATATGGAAACACACGACATCATAAGCTAATAAAAATATTTCTTAAAAAGGGAACTTGAATGGTAGTACACAGCATGAGTGGACGATACTGTCCCCAAAAGACAACCTCATCAGCAGACATGGGACACACCTTGCAAGCTGTAGATCAAGAAGGCCCTAGAGACTTCCAAATCAGCACACGCTATGGTCATTGCTCTTGGCTGCCCACCAGAACTAGAGGGTAAGATCCATAGTTGAAGGTAACACACATTTTGGTTTCAGGACAGAGAAATTCATTTGGAAATGATCACAAAGCCTCCTCCTTACTGGCTAGCTCTCATAAGGTCTGAAGGCCAAGGGGGGGAAAATCAATGGTCTTACTCAGAGCTGGACCCTCTATGCCACAATACTGATATGCCAGGCAAGACCTGCTGATGTAACAAAGGCACAACGATTTATAGGAGTGGCAGTGACTAGAGCATAATCATTTTTTTTTTTTTATTTTACTAGAGTTAAGGCCTGTCCTGTAAAAGAGAATTCATGCCTGGTACTGTGTCTTGGGGTTTCTAGTTCTGTGATAAAACACCATGACCGAAACCAAGTTGGGGAGAAAGGGGTTTATTTCATTGTATACCTTGTCACCCATAATCCGGAGAACTCAGGGTAGGAGCTCAAGGAAAGAATCTGGAAGCAAAAACTGATGCAGAGGTCAAGCTTTGGGCCTGTCCTAGAACTAGCTCTCGTAGACCAGGCTGGCCTCGAACTCACAGAGATCCACCTGCCTCTGCCTCCCGAGTGCTGGGATTAAAGGCGTGCACCACCACTGCTGGCTAGCAGTTTTTCTTATATACCCCAGAACCACCTGCCCAGGGGTGGAACTGCCCACAATGATCTGGGCCCTCCCACATCAAATATCAATCAAAAAAATGCCCTGTAGACTCACCTACAGGCCAATCCTATAGAGACATTCTCGTAATTAAGATTCTTTCTTCCCAGATGGCCCTCACTTGTGTCAGTAAAGCCGGACAAAATGCTGTGTGTGGCTGGGGAAGTCATAAACTCTAGGGGAGGACTCACCACTTTTGTTTTGCTAAATGGTCACACTGTCAAACTACCTTTTAATATTTGTGCTTATACCCATAGATCTGTTCTGCTCTCAGCCTCTGCGAGAGAAGTGCTTTATAGGGGGTAATAGTTAATGCAGGGACTCATAACTGTCGGAATGCTGAGAATAAGTGACCGAGTGATCCATCCTAAAGGGATCGTTTATATCAACTCTGTCCCACAAGGTCAGAAAACGTCATGGGAGAGAGGGGGGACAACTAAGAGCTAGAGGATAGGGGAAATTGTGTAAAATGCTGCCTGCTAGACACGACATGACAGCGCATTCACGAGCTTACCACAGCCGTAGTTACCAGCACACGTGAGGCAGCGAAACAACAGCGAGACTAGGGAGGGGCTCCTGAGACCTCACCACGAGCTGAGCGGGTGGCTGCTCTGGGAGGGAGCATGCGACTTTGAGGAAGTGTGTTTACTCACAGATCGCCCGTGTTCCAGTGGATGGCTCTACATGTGCATGTAGGCAGCGCTGATGGACAACACTGGGTTGAGAGGAGAAGGTAGAGGAGGACTAAGAGGTGATAATGGAGTTGAGAAGATGTGGTGGGAAGGGGTCCAGGAAAAGTTCAAATGGGAAGAGGGGATGGATATGTACAAAATACATTGTACACATATACAAACTCTCAAAGAATGAAAAAATCATTTGAAATTAAATAAGTGTAGGGAATAATCCACCCACCCAGCTCTACTTCATTCAGCGGTTAAGCACTGTTGTTTCTTGTGTATCCTGGCATTTCATTACACTCACAAAGCAGGTAGCAATGCAGTCTAACTCCCTCTATTCACAGAAAAAGTAATGTTCTCCATCCCTTCTGATGGGCAAGTAATGGAGTCTTACGGGGATTTTATTCCTTAGCAACTAATGATGAACACTTTTTCATATCCTGCTAGCCATTCAGGTACATTTCATGGTGAAATGTCTATTCAACTCTTGTCCATTTAAAGTCTGAGTCTCTAACCTTTTGCCTGCAAGAATTCTTTACATAGTCTGGGCATCCTTTTTTGTATTTCTTTTTTTTTATTATTGATTTTTATTGAGCTCTACATTTTTCTCTGCTCCCCTCCCTACCTCTTCCCTCCCCCCTACAACCCTTCCACAAAGTCCCCTATGCTCCCAATTTACTCAGGAGATCTTGTCTTTTTCTACTTCCCATGTAGATTAGATCTATGTAAGTCTCTCTTAGAGTCCTCATTGTTGTCTAGGTTCTCTGAGATTGTGGTTTGTAGGCCGGCTTTCTTTGTTTTATGTTTAAAAATCACCTATGAGTGAGTACATGTGATAATTGCCTTTCTGGGTCTGGGTTACCTCATTCAAAATAATGTTTAGCTCCATCCATTTTCCTGCAAAATTCAAGATGTTATTTTTTCTGCTGTGTAGTACTCCATTGTGTAAATGTACCACATTTTCCTTATCCATTCTTCAGTAGAGGGGCATTTAGGTTGTTTTCAGGTTCTGGCTATGACTAACAGAGCTGCTATGAACATAGTTGAGAGCATGTCCTTGTGGCATGATTGAGCATGCTTTGGATATATACCCAAAAGTGGTATTACTGGGTCTTGAGGAAAGTTGTTTCCCAATTTTCTGAGAAATCCACATTGATATCCAAAGGGGTTGTACCAGCTTGCATTCCCACTAGCAATGCAGAAGTGTTCCCTTTTCCCCACAACCTCTCCAGCATAAGTTGTCATCAGTGTTTTTGATCTTGGCCATTCTTACAGGTGTAAGATGGAATCTCAGAGTTGTTTTGATTTGCATTTCTCTGATGACTAAGGATATTGAACATTTTCTTAAGTGTCTTTCAGCCATTTTAGATTCCTCTGTTGAGAGTTCTCTGTTTAGGTCTGTACTCCATTTTTTTTAATTGGATTATATGTTCTTTTGGTGACCAATTTCTTGAGTTCTTTGTACATTGGCGATCAGACCTCTGTCTGATGTGGGGTTAGTGAAGATCTTTTCCCATTCTGAAGGCTGTCATTTTGTCTTGTTGACTGTGTCCTTTGCTTTACAGAGCTTTTCAGTTTCAGGAGGTCCCATTTATTAATTGTTTCTCTCAGTGTCTGTGCTGCTGGGGTTATATTTAGGAAGTGGTTCCCTGTACCAATACATTCAAGTATACTTCCCACTTTCTCTTCTATAAGGTTCAGTGTAGCTGGCTTTATGTTGAGGTCTTTGACCCATTTGGACTTGAGTATTGTGCCTGGTGATAGATATGGGTCTATTTTCATCCTTCTACATGTAGTCTGGGCATCCTTTATCTAACAGGATAAAGATAACTCAAGGGAGGTGCTTCCTGTGGTCAGTGACTCATCTTTTCATTGAGCTACTGCTGTCTTTGGAAGTGTATATATATTTTTTAATTTTGGTAAGTCATTTTTTTTTGATAAATTGTGAGTCTGTGTCATTTCTAAGAACTCACCAAACTATGAGCAAACACTTCTGTTTTCTCCTAATGTTTTATAGATTTAGCTATTACCTTCAGCCTGTAAGCCATATTTTATTTTATCATAGCACAAAGAAAAATCAAATTCATTCTTTGAAATCCAGTTGTCCCAGCAACATTTGTTGAGTGTTACTTTCCCCACTGAGTTGCCTAGATCCTTTTGTTGAAAATTAATTAAACATACATGTAGAGGTTTATTTGGGAATTCTCAGATATGGGCAATTGATTCTTGTCTGCCTTTATATTTCTATAATGTTTGGGCCACTACAGCTTTATTAATAAAATCCAAGATATGGAAACATAAGTCATTGAACTCGGTTAGAGTTTTTCCAAGTTGTGTTGCTAGTCCAGGTCCTTTGAATTTTCATATAAATCTTTCATAGATTCACCTTATCAATTTCTAGAAATCATACTAAGATCTTGGAAGGAAACTATATGGAGCCAGAAAATTAATCTAGAGGGAATGAACTATGTCAGCAACATTGCATATTCACGAGTATGGGATAATTTTGGCTTACATCACCCTTAACTTCTAGCAATGTTTTTTCATTGTAAAATTATAAGTCTTTCACTTGATTTGTTAAATTTATTCCCCAGTACTTTAATATACAGAGTTGTTCTATTAGTTCTTTTTCTGTAGAAAACCTTAATACACTAGCCTTAACTATATTGTTACAACAATGGAAAATAGATTAATACAAATGGTGATACTAGACATACTTTTCTTCTTGCCATTTTAGGGAGAAGCATTCAGGTTTTTGGTGTGGTTTTGTTGTTTTATCCACCAGTAAGTATGATATTGGTGCTAGGATTTTCTTGTGTGTGCCCTTTGTGAAGTATGGCATTTCCTTTTATTACTGAGAAAAGTAGCTGTGATGGCTAATCTTGGTTGTCAAGTTGAATACATTTGGAATCAACCAAAAGCACAAGTGGCTGCCACATTATGGTTGCTTGATTAAATCATTTGAGGTGAGAAAACCCACCCCACTTCTGGTACCACAATCAGTATTAGTCAGGGTTCTCTGGAGGACTGGCACTAACTGAATACACACAGAAGGGGGCTGGGGCGCTATGAGAGTGACTCACGGGCTCCATAGTCCAGCTAGTTCAGCAAAGACTGACTCCCAAAGGAGATGCCAATAATCCAGAAGTTGTTCAGTGTATGGGACTGAAAGTCTTACTTGTTCTTCAGTCTGTGTTGAAATCTCAATGAGATAGGTTCCAATGCCCGGAAGTAATGCCTCAGCAGCATGATAGATGAACTTGGCAATGACAGAGAGGGGGGCAAGCAGATAAAACTGAAAAGTTTCCCCCTTCCATGTCCTTCTGTGTGGTCCAGATTTAAGGTTGTTCCTCTTACCTCAAAGGATCCAATAAAGAAAGTTCCTCAGGTGCTATTGTAGATGATTTCAGATGGAGTCAAGTTGACAACCAAGATTGGCCATCACATATAGATTCACTGAATGGAGATTCTCAATTTAATATAGATGTTTGATCTGCTTTTTAAAGGTGTCAAAAAGGTTTGAGCTATTAGTTGGTTGAAGCATATCAAAAGACGGCCTATTGAATGGGAGCTGGAGATGCCTGATATGGCTTGGTTTAGTATTGATGAAGGGATTTGAAAGCTCCAGGAAACAACAGTGACAATGTGGGAGTGATGTGTGAAACCTTACCCCCCACCATGAGAAGGCCCACAAGATATGCCCTTCACTCATCTTGTAAGACCCAAATAGTGAGAGGGGCATCTGCACATCTGAAGAGCTTTTGGTGGCGCTTTTCCTCCATGCTGGTGCTCAGATGGATAAATTAAATACCTATGATGGGTTAATTGGGCCCCGCTAGCAGGGCCAGTTGGCAAGATGACTGCAGTTATCTAAACAGGCAGCACAGGCAGAGTGCTATTTATGGTGCTATGGTTCGTATGGACCTTTGGTGTTGGCTAATAAGTCATGGTGTTTCCAGGAATCAAACAGGTAAGTCCACTACATTTTTGTTTAATTTTATAAGCAGAAAAATTCTGGAGCAAATGGAAGAAGACTATACTGGATCATAGTAAGAAAGAATTTGGTCTGTAAACCAATTTCCAGACTTGGGCCAGTCTGCAGGCCCAAAACTCCTTAAGTGAAGAGATGGCTAGGTCTACTTGAGGAAGAACCTTGCTAAAATATCTAAGAGTTTTATCATTAGCCAAATGGTGGTGGCACATGTCTTTAATCCCAGAATTTGGGAGGCAGAGGCAGGAGGATCTCTGTGAGTTCAAGGCCAGCCTGGTCTACAGAGTTGAGTTCCAGGACAGCCAGTGATACATAGAGAAACTCTGTCTCGAAAGCTCTCTACCCCCAACTCCCCCAAAGAGTTTTATTGTTAGCCTCTCTCCCATCCTTCCCTATAGGGACCTATGACCTTTACAAGAACAGCTGTACACTTGGGGAAAGGAAACAATGGTTTCCCGGGGTCTGCTGGACACTGGTTTAAAACTGAACTGATTCTGGGAAACCCCAAGGAGCACTGGGACCCTCCAGCAAAGTGGGTCCTAAGGAGCACTGGGACCCTCCAGCAAAGTGGGTCCTAAGGAGCACTGGGACCCTCCAACTAAAGTGGGTCCTAAGGAGTACTGGGACCCTCCAACTAAAGTGGGTCCTAAGGAGCACTGGGACCCTCCAGCTAAAGTGGGTCCTAAGGAGCACTGGGACCCTCCAGCTAAAGTGGGTCCTAAGGAGGTCCACTGTTTAGTGGTGTTCTGGCTCTAGTGGGTCTCAGAGCTAAGCCTGTGGTTATTTCCCCAATTTCAGAATATATAATTGAAACCGATATAATTACAGGTTGGAAAAATTCCCACACTGGTCCCTGGCCTGTGGAGTGAAGTAAGGGCTATTATGGTTGGAAAGACCGGAAGCCATCTGAGTTTCCTCTACTAAGGAAAAGAGTGAACCAAAGAATATATTAAACCTGGAGGAATCGTCGAAATGAGTGCTACATGAAAGACTTGAAAGCTGCAGGGATGGTGGTTCCCAGCACATGCCCCTTCTTCTGTCTGATTGGCCTGTGCAGGATATAAATCGGTTGTGGTGTAGCAGATCATCCCAAACATAGGCAGCAACTCTAAGTGTAGCTGCTGCTAGCAGATGTGGTGTCCTCATTGAGCAAATTAACCCATCTCCAGGTACGTGATACTGTGGAATAGTAAGATGTATTACATTTGTTTATGCTGTTGAACATCTCTTTTAGTGATGCAGATCTGTTGCATTCTCTTATGTTGCATTTGTTTAACTCTGTGAAGCTGTGATTCTCCGCTTATCTAAAACACCTGATGGTTCTAATAAAGAGCTGAACGGCCAATAGCAAGGCAGAAGAAAGGATACGTGGGGCTGAAGTAGAGAGAATAAAGGAGAAATCTGGCAGGAAAAGAAGGAGCAAGAGAGAAAAAGAGAGAACAAGAGAGATCAAGGAGAGAAAAAAGGAGTCAGTCACACAGCCAGTCACAGAGTAAAAGTAAGATTACAGAAGTAAGAAAAGGGAAAAGCTCAGAGGCAAAGGTAGATGGGATAATTTAAGAAAAGCAGGTTAGAAACAAGCCAAGCAAAGGGCCAGGCACTTATAAGTAATAATAAGACTCTGAAATTTTTGGAAGCTGGGTGGCAGCTCCCCCAAAAGACAACATGACATGCAACTATTGATCTAGAAAATGCCTTTTTCTCTATACCTGTTTGTACAGATCACCAGAAGCAATTTGCTTTATACCTTTATACTTTTACTTCAACAGTATATTAACTCTCTGGCCCTGTGTTATTACACAGCTTGAAGGGATAGTTATGGTCTGTCTCTCCCACAAATATCACACTGGTCCACTATATTGATGACATTATGATGAATGGTCCATATGAGCAGGAGGTAGTAACAACTTTAGACTTGTTGGTAATCAGAGGATGGGAAATAAATCCAACTGAAATTCAAGAACCTTCAACCTAAGTGAAATTCTTAGTCCAGTTGTGTGGGCCATGAGAGATATTCCTTCTAAGGAGAAGGAAAAGTTATTGCACTTGGCCCCCTCCCACTATCAAGAAAGACACAGAACATTTAGGCTCTGGAGGCATTTGGATCTGGAGGCAGCACATTCCACACTTGGGTGTGTTACTCTGGCCTATATACCAGGTGACTCAAAAAGTTTTGTGTGGGGCCTGGAATAGGAGAAGGCTCTTCAAAAAGTCCAGGCTGCTGTGCAGACTGCTCTCTAACACTCAGACAATACAGTCCAGTAGATTCAGTGGGACTAGAAGTGTCCATGGCAGATAAAGATGCTGTTTGGAGCCTCTGGCAGGCTCCTATAGATGAATCACAAAAGAGACCTTTGGGATTTTGGAACATGGCTCTACCATCATCTGGAGAGACAACTAGTCCCACTTTGAGAGACAGCTCTTGGTTTGCACTTGGGCCTTAGTGGAAACTGAATGTTTGCCAATGGGCCATCAAGTTATTCTGCAACCCAAGCTGGGTATTATCTGGCCCACCAAGCCATAAAGTAGGACATACACAGCAGCAATCTGTTATTAAATTGAAGTGCTATACGTGATCCCGAGGGAAAAAGAAAGTTACATGAATCTATTGAGCAGATGCCTACTATCAAACACTCAGAAGTGGTGGGGCCTGGGAGAACGGAGGCAAGAAATGAGGCGGACTAAAGTCTCATGCAATCGCCAACTTTATTCAGAACATCAGACAATCTGCACTTTAAGGATGAAGAGTCACGTAAGTCACATAAGTACCCTAAATATGACACCATTCCCTTGGGTTAACAGCCAGCGACCTGGTGGCAAGTTCACTACATTGGAGCATTTCCTCTGTGGAAAGGACAACACTCTGTCCTTACTGGAGTAGCTTCTGATTGTTGATTTGCCTTTACTGCATGTCCTACTTCTGCCTAAACCACCATCTGTGTACTTACAGAATGTTTCTTCCATCATCATGGTATCCCACACAGTATCGCTTCTTACCAAGGAACTCACTTCACAGCCAGAGAAGTGCCACACGGGACCTTGCTCATGGAATTTTACCATATTCCCCAGCATCTGAAAGCAGCTGGCTTGCTACAACAGTGGAATAATGATCTGTGGAAAACACAGGTACAGCACCATTTAGGTGGCAGTGGCCTAGCGGGCTGTGGCAGGGTCTCAAGCAGGCTGTATATTCTTTGAATCAACATCCAATATACAGTATAGTTTCCCTTCTAGTCAGGACTCATGGGATTCATTCCACTCACTATCACCCCAGTGACCCATTGTGAAACTTTTTGCTTCTTGTTTCCATAACCTTGAGTTTGGGTGGCCTGGAAGTTTAGCCCCAGATGGGTGAGCACTCCTGCCAGGAGACACACTAACCATTTAATTGAACTGGAAGCTCTGACATCCCCCTGGTCACTTTGGTCTTCTGATGCCCTTAAACAAACAGGCTAAAAAAGGAATACCAGTGTTAGGATGGGGTGATTAATCCAGACTACTGTGGGGAACTGGATTGCTTCTCCACAAAGAAAGTAAGGAAGATTATGTCTAGAATGAAGGCTGCCCATCAGAGAGTCTCTTTTGGTGTTAAAATATCCTGAGATGAAAGTCATGGGAAACTGCAACAATGCGATCCAAGCTAGCAGACAAAAAACTCAGACCCCAAAGGAATGAAGGGCTAGATCACGCCTCTAAAATCCAAGACCTGCTGACTGTGTTATACTTTACACACACACACACACACACACACACACACACACAGAGACACACAAAACATAGATTTGTGGGTTTTTTCCCTCTATTTCTTTATCATGTAATGTAACATCGATTGGTATAATAGCAATGGCTGCCATATTTTAAGTTATAAGACACTTAAAGAATGTCCCTCAAGGGACACTGACACCTGTTCATTTGCAGATGCACATGGGGTACTTTGTGAATGTTCATGGGAGTTGCATCATGTTAGGTGTAATTATGATCTGGATGTTGTTTCTATCTGTAAATTATGCATTGCATGACAAAATGTGACAAACTGACGAGGGTGGACTTGTGACAGCTGATTTTGGTTGTCAGCTTGACTTCATCTGCAATCAACTAAAACACAAGCAGCTGGGAATGCTTCTGCAGAAATTTCCTTGATTGGATAATTTGAGGTGAGAAGATCCACCCTAAATCTGGGCCACACCTCTTGTTGCAGCCTACGTAGAACACAGAAGGACATGGAAGAAGGAAGCTTTTGCTTTTTGCTTGCTTGCCCTCACTCTTACTGGCAAGTTCATCGTCCTTGCAGTCAAGGCATTACTCTGTTGCTGTTAGAACCTACTCGGGTCTGGGCTTCAGCACAGACTGAGCTGAGACATCCAGTCTCATGAACCCATCAACCACTAGATTCTTTCCTTTCTGTCAGGGGACAGCCAGACTAGCTAAACCATTGCCTGTAAGCCACCCTAATAAATCTCTAATATGTACACACACACAGACACACACACACACACACACACACAGAGAATATATATATATATGTATATATACATATATATATTCTTTCCATTAGTTTTAATCCTCTAAATAGGATTTTATTAAATGCTGTTTCTGCATGATTATGAGTTTTTTGTCTTTGATTCCATTAAAAAATCATACATGACCTCAGTTGATTTTCAATGATAAATCAACTTTGAATTTCTGGGTACTTGGTCATTCTGTGTAGATTTTTATAGTATTAGATTCAATATGCCAAGTTTTTGTGCATGCTAGGTATTCAGTCCAAGACCTCAACAAAGAGAAATGTCTAGCACCAGTAGCTACTACACTCTAAGCTGTTTGCTAATATTTTCAAGACAGGATCTTCTATGTCGCTTGGTTGGTCTGGAACTTGTGATTCTCCTGTCTCAGCCTTCCAAGTACTAGAGCTCAAGAATGCATCTTCATGTCAGTCTTCGAATACTTCTGAAGTTATTTTTTGCATGCATATTTAAACGGGATGTTAGTCTCTAGTTTTATTTTCATATTTGTCTTTTCATTTTGGAGTCAGGCTCTTGGCTCATAGTATGGCAGCATGCTTCCACAGACATGTAAACAAGTTTTCATAGTTATAATTTATAAATTGTAACGTTTCACTTTCTGTGAGTCAAGTGGCCACCATCATCATCTGGTGCTGGATTGAACCTAGTACGTAGTGTGCTAGAGTGCCCTGTCTGAACCATCACAGTTTCTGCCAACTCCCAAGTTACTGCTAAGGAATAAGCCAACAGTCTGACCGCCATCTAATTGGTGTGGCATGTCTAGAGTCTCATACTATGTCTTGTTGCACACAAGAAGAGAGGAAGATGATATGCCAGGACTTTGTACTCAGCATCAGCTCCACTGACTAGACAGGAGAGGAGTGTGCTGCTTCCTAATTTCTTCTGTATCATGGGGTGATTAAAAGATACTTCCTGAGTTGTCGCTGACCATTGTTGTCACAGCTTCTTATCCTGAGATCACATTCTCTAGAGATCTGGAGGAGATGTGTGATAATGTGCACAGATATTTATGAACAACCGGCTAACTCTGCTGTTTAGTGTCTCCAGATGCCAAGAGCCAGTCAGCTGTCAGAGAATCTATGTTAGCCTGCTGTTTTGAGACTGTCCAGTCACTGTTGTCTTCGTTATGCTCCCATGATACTTGTTATTATGATTGATCTGGGTTACTGTTAATTTGTGTGGTGTAGTGTTATACGAATATAAGGCCACTGGAAGGAACTGATTCTTTCCAAATCTTGTATTTCATTAGGTTACTTCAAAAACTTTGTTTTTGAAAATAAAATCACCTCAGCTTGATATTCACTGCTGTTCATTTTTCAAATCTCAATCACATGTCACCTCTTCTAGAACGGGCAGCCGCTACTTATCGTCTTGTACTGTGTGTTCTGTCTCCTTTATCCGTCACACAGGCCATGTGGTGGACCTCTTTCTTACACATGAAGACCCTGGGGCCAGAGAGTTTAGGAAATAAGCCATGACCACCTCTACAGTGAAATGACCAGTTTGGGTGACTCAAGCTGCCTTACCTGTGGCTGAGCCAGCCTGGCCCTCTGCTCGCCGCTCACCCCCTGTCCCAGCACTTGACACAGAACTCTGGGATGAGTAGCATGGGAAGGCCTTCCAGAATTGTGATTGGTTCTATTTTGTATTTCTAGCATTCTAAAGTGTAGTGACACACAGGAGTTCTGTGTTCAAACAGATGACTTACTGAAAACAGCTATCCATCCAGGAACTCTGACACAGAAGGGAACTAAGTATTTAATACAGACTTTGCTACCAAAGAGGGAAAGTAGCATCTGTCTAGTCACCCAGTGATGAAGTGGAACATGTTTTCTGTCCATGACTGTTTTCGGGTCAGAAGTTGTACGCCAATTTGTAAGTTATAAAAAAAGACTAAAAAACTAAGGGATCTGAACTTAAGATATCAGAGGTGCTGTGGAAAATTCAGTCAGTGACTTTATGCCTATCAAAGCTGTTTATTAGTTCTGAAGATCAGCCCCCACCTGAAAGAAATGGAGGCCTCTCTCAGACCCCAAACCAGCCAACTTAACCCTTCCTCAGTGCTAGTAAACAAAGAGCCTGGATGTGGGCCATTGAATTCAGCCAGGGTTCACAGCCCAGCACAGCTGCGCTGAGTCCTACGGATGGAGAATAAACAATCTCTCTCTCAACCCCTCCCAGTGGCTGCTCCTTCCAGCTAGGCCTGACCAGCTGGTCCTGCTGTCATCCCCCCACACCCCAGAGCTCACCAGGCCTGCCCAGCCACAGGCCTCAGGCTTCCGTCCTCCCCACTCAACACCCACCCTGGCCCATCCCAAGTAGTCAAGGGTATCAAGAAAACCATGAGCGCAGAAAACAAAAGCAAAGACAACCTCTAAAAATCAAATTCTCTAAAATTCATGGTTTGGGTCCCACCTAGCGAACTGTGGTCACACCTTAGCTCACCGTGCTGCAGGTCAGGTAGAAGCTGCTGTCTCATATTTCCCCATGAGGAACTCAGCCCCATCATTTCCTTGCTCAGCTGCCCTAAAAGCATCTCCGAGTTTTTCACACCACATTAACACAGCTGGACTTTGCTTTTGATTTCTCCAATGACATTCCTTTTGTATAGACATGCCCTCAAAATGATCATCTTATAATATAAACATTTTGTTATTTTGATTATTCTCATTCATTTATGGTCACCCGACTCTGCTATCGGTATTTTCTCTGTTTTCTAATATTTGCAAAGAAAATTTTTCTAGAAACCCTTCTCATTAATCCTAAGCAATTTCTTTTTAGTTGTTACCCGCTGTGATGGGGCCAGTTAGGGCTGAGTTTAAAGTCAGGCTTGGTAACATAGGGAGGCTTGCTCAAAATTAAACTGTGAAGAGAGGACTGGGAATGTAGCTCAGTGTAGAGGGCTTGTTTGTCTGGACACAGACTTAGGTTCAATTCCCAGTACCAGATTTACTTTGATTTCTGTTTATTTTGTGAAGGTAAAAACTTTGTGGCTGGAGAGACAGTTTAGTGATCAAGAGCACTGGATGCTCTTACTGAGGACCTGGGTTCAATTCCCAGCACTCACATCTGTCTGTAACTCCAGTCCCAGGAAGAGTCAGCACCTATCTCTGATCTCTGAGGGTACTAGATGCACACGGTGCATAGACGTATTTGAAGGCAAAACTCCCAAACATACAAAATAAAAAATTAAAAACTCAACAATAATAATTTTAAGAGAATACTAAACTCCCAGGATTGTTGAGTATCTGTTTCAGGCCAACTACTGCCCAGGCCTGAGCTAACCGAAGCAGGAGCTGCTCCCACAGACAGCAACTGGGCTGAAATGCAATTCTTCTGTCTGAGTTAGTGTACATGGAAGGTGGGGGTACTCACCTAACGCAAATCCTACCTGGAAAATAGAACATAAAACATCCCTGTAATATTTTATACTGAATATATATTTGGGTTAAATGAAGTGTTAAATAATAAATAATGGTCTTTTAAAAACAATAGGTGGTGGTGCATGTCTTTAATCCCAGCACTTGGGAGGCAGAGGCAGGCAGATAGAGGCCAGACTGATCTACAAAGCGAGTTCCAGGACAGCCAGAGCTGCAACACAAGGAAACCCTGTCTTGAAAAACCAAAAACCAAACCAAACAACCAACCAACCAAGCAAACAAACAAACCCTTTAAATGTCATTGTGAGGAAACCTGAGAGTTCGCCATTTGCCTGCACTGTGCCATTAGTTAGCAGGCAGGAGTGCCCTGAGAATGTCACACTCAAGACAGAAAGGTGAACATATCTACATTTCCCTGACTTTCTGTTTTGTGAGATGAGGGTCTCAATTGTGTGGCTCATGCTGGCTCAGAACTCAAGATCCATCTGCCTCAGTCTCCCCATGCTGGGATTCAGGTGGGCAAACCTGGCTATTTCCCTGATTTGGGGAACAGTTACTAGCAATGAATCAAACAGGATTTTTTGTGAACTTTATTAAAAATTAACACAATATTTTCATTTGTACTTGAGACTACCAAGCCCCAGAAAGGCAGTTTTATATCTTACATACTATCCACATGATAAAGACGGGGCAGCAGTGATAACTCAACAGCGGCGCTCTCCTGCCATCCCTGGAGGAGATGCCTTAGGAAGGTATGTAAAGAACCAGGGACATCAGGTGCTCTCCTGCCATCCCTGGAGGAGATGCCTTAGGAAGGTATGATCTAAAGAACCAGGGACATCAGGTGCTCTCCTGCCATCCCTGGAGGGGATGCCTGTTGGAGGCCATGTTCTCTCCACTGACTCCATCCATTGAAACTGAAGGGCTGTTCAGGATGAATACCTGAGCCTACTGGGACAGAGAAGTATGTTCATTCTGGGACAGTAGGACATTGTGACATCAGCAGTGATGACCTCTGAGTTTGCTACTGCTGACTCCCTGTCCATGCTGTTACTTGCGCCAAGCCCATTCCTCTACCATGAGTGTGAAACAGCTAAAATCAGCACATCCGCATGGACCTTGAGGTGACAGACTGGCTCTGGTGAATATTCCTATTTTCTATTAGAAGGTGGCCCGCCATAGTATTACGCATTTGTTACAGTGTATAGTGATGCCTGATTCCCTGAGGTTTTTCCCTTTGTCCTGATTAAGGATCCCTCTTCGAATGGTTCAGAATGTGGAGGAAAGAGTCCCAGGCAGTCATTCCTTCAGCTTCACTGGTAACGTTTACTGGGGCAGGGGTCAGCAAAGGCTTTTACTTCTAAGCCCACTCTCATAATTTTGGTGCGAATTGGGGCCCGTGACCCCCATAGATTTCCTAAAATTAAGGGCTCTCCCTTTGAAAGTTATATTTTGGAGGCTGAGGGTAAAGTATAGAGGCACAGGTGTGCTCAGCATGTATGAGGCTGAGTTCAATTTCCAGCACACACAGGCACAAAACATGCTACAATTCTGCATCAATAAACACTACATGGTTATTTTATTCAGGCAAAAATACGTTGTGACAAATTCATGTACATATTTATAAATAAGTAACCGTGGGTCCAATAAACACATCACATGTAAACACCGGACTGAACGGCATGAACTAAGGGTGAGTGAGAGACTGGCGGCCACATCTCAGACTCATGCCTTGAAACCGAAGTTGGGCATACAGAGCTAGCCCGCAGTGATGCTACGCGAACTACCAGAAATGCTGACAATCTGTCTTTTCAGAGTTTTCCTCTTTCTGCCAAACATGGCTTTCCATGTTTTTCTAAACAGAGTTGCAATGATTTTTATCAGTGAATGTTTACCTTAACATGAAAAATGTAAGCTTTTACAGCAACATTTTCCAAATTGGTTTACCTTGGAATGTCACCTGTCTACAAATACTATGCCATTATAGCCATGGGTACACAAAGAATACGAGTATGCATGTATGCAATATTGGATTTCAGCTGGGTGTTTTCATCTGATTTCTTTTTACTTAGCCAAAATCACTGCTATGAAAGTAGTTTTTAAAATTATGTATTTAAGGGACTGAAGAGATAGCTCAGTAGTGAAGGGAGCCTGCTGCTTAAACACAGGGGCCTAAGTTCAGATCCCAGCACCCACATGCAAAGCTAGGCATGCCAAACGGCAAACCCAGTGCTGGGGTTGGGGTGGAGCTGAGACAGGAGGATCAGTGGATGTTGCTGGAAGCTGGTCTGGCTCCAGGTTCAGTAACAGACCCTGTCTCCAAAGAGTGAGGCATAGAGTGACAGAGCAGGACATCTGATCTCATTGGCTTCCACGAGGGTACATGCACACCTGCAGACACACCACACACACACACACACACACACACAAATTCTGTATTTGAAAAAAAGCTAAAGCATTTGGAACATATTAATGAATACCTTTTGTTAATAAAATATTGTAACTTACACTTTATCTTTAAGAACCTGCCAATAAAAAAAGGACAATTTTCAGAAATATGCTTATCTCACACAATAATAATGACTAATATTCTTCATTTCATATTCAGTTCTGTAGACTGGAAACGTAGAGGTGGGTACCACTGCTATTGCATTTACCACATGACCCTGTGTGTAATATGCTAAGGAGCATGAACATCCTACTACAATAACAGACAGCATGGGTACATTATTATTAGAACTTCCTTTGAGACAGGCTCTCACTGTGTAGCCCTGGCTGAGCTGGAATTTGCTATGTATACTAGCCTGGCCTCCACTTGCATCTGCCTAACAAGTACTGGAATTAAAAGCATGTGCCACCACACCTGGTCCAGTTTCTTTTTCCTTTCCTTTCCTTTCCTTTCCTTTCCTTTCCTTTCCTTTCCTTTCCTTTCCTTTCCTTTCCTTTCCCTTTCTTCCTTCCTTCTTTCCTTCCTTCCTTCCTTCCTTCCTTCCTTTCTTTCTTTCTTTCTTTCTTTCTTTTTTAGTGAAGGGCAAACATTCCACCTCTGAGCTGTATACCTACAATCTTAAGATCCATGGAGACCTGGTTTTTCTGTGTAGCTTTGGAGCCTGTTCTGGAACTTGCTCTGTAGACAAGGCTAGCCTTGGACTCTCAGAGATTCACTTGCCTCTGCCTCCTGAGTTCTGGGATTAAGCACTACCTGGCTGATTATTTTCCTTTAATTTATCCAACTAAAATTCCCCCTCCCAGTGTGTGTGTGTGTGTGTGTGTGTGAGAGAGAGAGAGAGAGAGAGAGAGAGAGAGAGAGAGAGATAGGTCAGCCTCTCACCCAACACTAAAACTCAAAGATAGGGTAAAACACTTGCCTCATAAACCTGAGGACTTGAGTTCAAATCATCAGAAGGTACGGAAAAGTAGAGTATACAGTTCATTGTGTGAAATCCTGGTATCCCTACAGCAAAATGAAAGGTGGACACTGGAGAATTCCCAGAGTTCAAGGGGTCAGCCAGTCTGGCATATGAGGTAGAAAAAAAACAGGAACCCCATTTTAAACAAGGTGGAAGGCATACCTGAGGTTGTCATCTGAGGTCCATGCAAATGCCACGGCATCACTGACTCCACATAAAAGAAAAACAAAATTACCTCAAAGATGCATGTGATCAGGTCTCTGCCCCTGTCCAGAGGCAAATGATTATCAGAGGATGTCAAATCCAACAGTATATACTGGGGGGGGGGGTGATAGAAATGGAAAAACGAGATGCCCCAATTGCGGAAGCCCAGAGTAAAAAATAAACTGTGTAATTAAGAGAACACATTAGAAGCAAATTGTCTGAGTTTAAGTCCTAGCTCTATTGCTTGCTGTGTAACCTTAGGCATATTATTTACTCTGTGCTTTGGTGCTCCCTACAAAATGGACATAGCTGGGATCTGATACATGGGGAACCCTCACTCTGTTGGCTAGTGTGCCAGGGACAAAATAAAATAAGATCAAGCCAGGAAACATGAAGTATCATGCTTAGCAGGCAAACACAGAAATACAAGCTGCATTTGTGGAGAGTCACGACAAAGGCAGCGGGAGGATGAGGGAGGAAACACCTCTGACTCCAGAGAGGCTCAGGCTAGGATAGTTCTCGGAGAAGGTGCACTGCAGATGGACGACTCCGGCAGAGAAGGCAAAGTATAGAGAAGATGGAGCAGGGGAGCACACAGGCCTGGAATCCTCGGCAGCTCAGCAGAACTGTTAGCGGTTAGCCTGGGCTACACGCTCAGACCCCTACCATCTCAAAAGGGACGACGGAGAGGGACTACTGACAAGAAATAATGAACTTTGGGCTAAGAGACAGAGGAAGAGTGCAGGTTTGTTGATGTGATAAAATTGGCAGGCTTAGACTAAGGGAAATGAGGTTGAGCCGCTGTGGAAGGGTCTGACATTTAGATCGCATGATGAAAAAGCAGGGGGGGAAAGGAGGTTTGGGGTAGGGCTTTGACTTAGTCTGTAGAATGCGCAGAATGTGTCTTTGGGACCCACCGCTGCAGGATTTCAGTCAAGATTTCGGACTAACTGGGGATATGGACAAGAGTCTAGGAGGAATACAATATATGAAGAGATTCGGGATTGGTTCTGGAAAACGCATCACTGAAAAGCCAGAGTTTAGCTAGCAGCGAATGTTCAAGGGGAGGGGAGACTAGAAGTAAACCAAGTCATGGAAAACGATGGAGATTCCAGGAGGAAGTGTTTAAATGCAGGAGAGAAGGAGGTCACGTGGAACTAAGCTTCGTCCCTTGGAGGTGGCACTTAGGAGAAAAGAGCTTTAGGCAAACCTACAGGCTCTAGCTGCAATAAGGTCTAACGGAGTGCAGCAAGAGGCAGTCTTCGTGAATATTTTAGGTCGCAAGGTTGAGTTCCTAGCGAATATCCACAGGTGTGATCCAGTTTCACGCCTGCTACGTGTTATTTTCTCAGGGCCTTGCAAGAGCGGGTCGCATCAGCGCACACACGCTGACGGAAAGAATGAGGGACAGGTCTGGAGCGCCAAAGCTCTGTCTCTGCGGGGCACTGGGAGCTCCCAACACGTGGTTATGTCTAAGCAGTATTGGGAGGCCTTGAGGAGTGCCACAAAACCGTTCTTTAGTAGGAACTTGGAAGGCTGTTAACTTCTAGGGCTGATCTGGTGTTGGAAGGGAGACCCATGTTGGTGATGAAGAAGCGGATGGTACTGTTGGGTGACATACACAAACCTGGGCAATCTACAACAGCTTTTTTTTTTTTTTTTTTTTTTTTTTTAAAGTGCCGTACTTGCTGTTTTATTTCCTTCCTCTGCAGGGAGCACTGTGTTTCCTTCTCCTTGCTGCACACACGCGTCCTCTGGACCGCAGCTCAGAAGCCAGGCTAGGTCGAGCTTGGACAGTCCACCATGATGACAGTGACTCTAGGTGCAATAGTCTCCCGGATTCTTCCCAAAACTTACCAGGGGACTCCGACGTGGAGCTATTAGGAGCGCACGGCGGACAGGACGCGGCCGTGACCTGGGCGCCCTGAGTGGGGGCGCAGGCAGGGCCCCGCCGTCTCGGGAGCCGACGCAACGGCCGGCACCCCGCTCGCCCGCCGCGCGGGTCTCGGCGCGTGGCCTCAGCCCCGGCGACCCGGCCGCCCGGCCGCTCGCGCCACGGATGCCGACAGGCCAGGCCGCCCACCCCGGGGCCCGCGCCCTCCGCCTCCCGTGGCCCGGCCGCTCCGCGGGCCGCCGCACTGCGCATGAGCGGGAGCCCGGCGAGCCCGTGAGAGGCGCCGCCGCCGCCGCCGCCGTCCATTCGCTGCGGAGCCGGAGGAGGAGGGGAGAGGTCCGGAGGACACCAACATGGTGAGGCACCGCGGCGCCGTGCCGCCCGGCCCGGGCCCCCGACCCGCCCGCGCTCCCCTACCACTGCTCCCCCGGCGCCTGACTCGGCCGGTCCCTTCCCGGCGCCGCCGCTACGCGAGGGCCGGGCAGCGGAGCGCGGCGGGGCCTAGTCGCCGGAGCGGGGCCGGGCGCCGGGCGCGGAGGCGTTGGGGGACGGCCCGCGCCCCATTGTGCGGCCGGGCGGCGCCTGGGCAGCGGGCCCGGCACTGCCTGGTCCCGGCCGGGCCCCTCGGTGCGGCCGGCCCTGGCGAGCCGGCGTCGGCCTTCCCCGTCCGGACGTGCTGGCGCCGGGCGCCCGGGAGTTGGGGTGGCTCGGCAGAGGCTCGGTCCCAGCGCGAGGACGGGGAAGGCTCCGGGCTGCGGACGGAAGTGCAGCAGGGGGACCCGAGACCTGCTGCCTTCCGAGCGCCCGCTCTATTTGCTTGGGGTGGGAGGAGTAATTGCTTTATTATAGCAGTTAGGGGCCATTGGTGATTCTTAAAAAACAGTTTGTCAAGTTGCTCCCCTCCTGGTTTTTGTTCGGGTGAGGAAAAGTCACGGAAGCTGGAAGACGCTGGAGTGAGCCGACTCCTTTGTCATTAAGTACCTGGCGCTGCTGGACACTGTTTTTCAGTTTGGAAGTATACAGTCACACCTTGATGGAGTTCCGGGCAGGCTACTGGGTGAATTGTGAAGGTGATTGGGTTCCTTTGCTCCGGAGAGCAGAAGGGCCTCTTCGGGGAGGAGGGTGTGTGTGTGCTCCCAGTCTTCAGTTTGTGGGGGTTGTTTTCGCTCAGTGACACTTATGTGGCCCCAGCCTCCGGCTGCTTTGGTCTCATGTGTTGATTGTGTGGTTTGGTCCTACATATCCAAGATTTCTCTTCTGTGCAAAGTTCGTAAAACTTTGTGTTTGTAAGAAGGCTTTCCTGTAGAGTACAGGTTAAGTGTTTGGATTGAGATTAGAGTGTAAGTCCAAAGACCCAACAGAGTGTCTGCAGTTTCTTTTTGTACAGGCCCTGGCCATCACCCCTGAACTCTTAGTTTCCACTCTCTTCCTAAGGTGCTTGTAGCTGGCTGACATAAGGAAGTGCGTGCGGGTCTCCCGGTCTCCGATGAACACTTACCAAGGCGGTGTCTAGCTTCCTCCCACAGCACCCTTCAGTTTCCCCTCAAATCCAGTACCTGCCTGTGTTCATTGGGAACGTAGGATTCTTGCTGTTTAGATGAGAGCCCACTTTGGGTTTGGGCTTGTAGCCTTCTGTCCCTTTGGTTAATATTAAATTGGCTCATTTTGGAACTTAGCCATAAGTCATGCAGTCGTACTGGTTGTGATAAGATGTCCTTAACTTAAAGCACTTTCTATGCCTTAAATCATTTTTAGGTAACTCGGTATCATCATGTTAGTTTAGAAAGTAAACACGGGCCCCTAAGAATCTAACAGTAAATGTATTTCATTATAAATTTATAGTTTTTTCTTGGTACAGTTTTAGGTTGTTAGGTGTGTTTTTTTTTTTTGTTTTGTTTTTGATAGGTGAACCACAGCTAATTTCTACAAAATGAAAGACATAAATGATGGAATATCTGAAAATATTTTTATAAGGAAAAAAATTAAGTTACCTGTCTTTCACACTCTCAGAGAGACCAAAAATAACCCGGGGCTGGGGAGCAAACCTAGGCAGGGCCTGATAGGCCAGTGTATTTTAAGAAGTATTCAAAACATCCGAGTTTCTCCTTCTAAGATTGGGAAGGACTGGGTTCCTTAACTTCTAAAGTTCTGCTAAGTTTAATAACTTTATGATTCTAATGATTTTTTAAGTGTGTAAAATATATGTAGATTGTGTGACCTATTTGATTTTTATAAATGACTATAAAACTTTAGACCTATAGTGTCTTAGGAAATCATCTGGCTTGTCTCCTCCCCTTTACAAAAGAAGAAATGGAGGCTCAGGGTTTTGAGGTTCAAGTTTGTAAGATAGTTACAAAAATGTAACTGTTTTCCCAGGCTGCCATTTCCTGGTATTTGTGGTGCATGTAAATAAGTTTTTAAAATGGACTAGAAATGAAATCTAGAAAAGTGGCTGAAAATTGCATTTGAGATTAGATATTAGATAGGAAAATAAGTATTATAAATATGTTAGTAGCAAAATTAAAATTTTGGGTAGCCAATTACTGTTTTTAATTACTTTAAAGTATATGGACTTTGAAATGTATATTATATTTTCTGCAAATTGCAGGTCCTAAAAATGCAATATGTAAATCCGTTGCGGGTTGTTCTTTGGAATTTGTTGCGCATCTTCTGTATAACCTCAAGGAAAGGAGAGCCTGGCTGCTTTTGGCGTCGGTTAGGTATCTTCTATATTCCTCATACTATTTAAACCTTGAGATTTATCTGCATCCATGACAGAAACCTGGAAAGTCAGACAGAAATCTAGGGAAAGTCAAGAAGGAAACATTGTATATATCTCCCCACTACTGTTTCCAAGGTGCGAAGTGTTCTGGGGAAAAGACACTAAGGCTCATGATTAGACGGATACCTTGCAGTAGAAGTGGGGATACAAAATAGCAAAATAGTGTCTGCCCCACTGAGGAGAGAAAACTTAGGCTAACTGGAGTCGAGCCTAGCAGAAGTAGGGTGGAGAAGGGTTTGTGAGACAGGTAGCTGGAGGCCACCAGAGTGGAGGGAGGGAGAGCTTGGCTTTTGCCTTGGTGAACTTGTTAAGATAACCAGACTTATATTTCTATGATGGCGTTTCTTTTTGTCTCAGGTATCCTGTTACAATGTATTTTTAGTCTTTTACCTACAAGACTCTCACAGTTTTTTCTTTTTCTTTCTTTCTTTTTTTTTGTTTGTTTTTTGAGGCAGGAGTTCTCTGTAGACCAGGCTAGCCTCAAACTCACAGAGATCCACCTGCCTCTGCCTCCCTGAGTGCTGGGACTACCAGCTGGCTAAAGTTTTTCTTGTGTAGCTAATGTATACAAAGTTTTGAATTCTGTTTCACTATATAATGTTTAATACAGAATTTTCCTCTAGCTGTTTTTGGGTTAATTTTTAAAAAAAATTTTTTTTAAAGTTGTTGGATGTTTTGGTGATTCGTTATATACATCTATGACTATATGCAGAAAACTGGCCTTTGAGGAGAGAAGAAATTGAGACGTATTGAGAACAGAACAGCTTATAGCTGTGTATTCCTACTCCTACTTGTGGAGTAGGCAGTATTGCCGCCTCCTGGCAGCATAGCTGCCAACTGTCTTGGTAGTTCTTGGAGACTGGAGCAAAGTGAAGAGCTAGTATGGGAAAGAGCAGGGATTACAGACATGGTCCTGATTCTAGCCCTCAGTTTTCCCTTAAAAAAAAAAAAGAAAGAAAAATCAAGTAATATTTCACTAATATGGAATCTCTGGCTAGTTTCTTATATTGAATGCAACTAAGTTACTTCTATGTTAAATCAAATGGTCTGATGTAAACATTAAATATGTAATTTAAAATTAAAACCCTTTGGTGTAAAACATTGGAAATAAAATGAACTGAGTGTGGGTCTTGTTTTTCTTAAGTTGTAAGAGAACAGGACGTTTGAGTCTCTTAGGTTGCGCGTCCGTAGAGGAACTTTGACGCAGCCCCTTTCACACACAGCTCTGAGGTGCCGAGGGCCAGCTCAGGGGCTTGTGCATGGGAGACAAGTACTCTACCAACGTGCTGCACCTTCCACCCAAGAAAATCTCTTTGATGTACAGGATGTAAGGTTCTGGGTATGGTGGTGCCTGTAATCCCAGCACACAGGGGGTTAAGGCAGGACGTCACAAGTGGGGGTCAAAGCCAGCCTGGGCAATGGAATGAGTTCAGAGACAACCAGAGCTATACTGTAAGACCCTACCTCAAAGCTAACAACCCAACAATAAAAGCATAAATAGCACTAGGCGGTGTTGAGGCCATGGTGGAGTCAGCCATGATGAAGAGAAATAATTCAAAATAGGATTGAATTGCTGTGTGGACAGAAACAAGTTATTGAGTAGTTAAATGACTTATTTACCTTGGTATTTTAGGTTTGTACCCCTCAGCCAAGATAAAGCACCTCCAGAGCAATCTTTCACTATTTTATGATTTAAACATTTTTAATGATTTCTCATTTTTGTTGTTTATCCAATGGTGTTTTGCCTAGATGTATGTCTACATTAAACTGCAGGTCTGCACTGTAAACATTTAAGAGATTTACTCAAATAGTCATTTTCTAAAGAATTATATCCAATTATACTTTTGAATTCCTCACTGAGGTAGTGATCAGTTGCTGAAGTATATACAACCTGTCCCCTTATTAGGTTGGTATGTTTTAGTTTAATAAACACTTAAGGGGCTGGAGGACTGGTAGAGTACTTGAATAAAGCCCTAGGTTTCCTCCCACCATTATATAATCTAGCCATGGTGGCATATGCCTGTAATCCCAGCACCTTAGAGGCCTAGACAAGAGGGTCAGAAGTTCAAGGTCATTCTTAGCTGTGTGTAGTACACATGAGCAGTCCCTATCTCACATTTAGAGTAGTTATTACATTATTAGTGTATTGCTTAAAATTTGAGTAGATAAGAAATCTTAAAATTCATAAAAAGATTCCACTTTTTATGAAACAAATACTGATTGGTTCTTGAATGCTAGGCATTGTAGTTACCTGCGAAACTTTTAAAATTCACAGTTCTTTGGGTTCTTGTTGTTTTAGAATTTTTCAATAGAAAAATATTTATGAAAAGGGAAAAGCAGTTTGTTTCTTTTTGAGGTGAGATTGCCCAGGCCAGTCTCCACCTCCTGGGCCCAGGTGGGCTGTTTCGGCTTCTCAGATGGCTGGGGAAGTAATCATTGCGCTCAACTTGAAGAACAAAGTTACCTATTAGGACTGCTTGTTTAATAGTAATGCCATAAGCTAGGGAGAGCAACCTGTTAGGACTGCTTGTTCAATGGTCAAGTCATAAGCTAGCGAAGATTAATTGAAAAGTGACCAACAAAAGTAAAATTAAAGGAACTTGTTTCTGTCTTCTTACCACATCACACTAGAACTTAGCAAAACTTTTAAGTAGTCAAACACTTTTTGTAGAAAATCAAGACATTATTCCACTTTCAACAACAAGCATCTTTTAACTAACGTAGCAATGGAGGAGTAATGACGAGAAAATTGTTCAGATGTCTATGAATAGACACTTTGAGAATTCGTGAGGATCAGGTGTGTTTGGGCATGCCTCTGCTGGCAGTGGAGAGGACGGGGCAGGATTGTTGTGAATTCAGGGCTACTCAATGTTAAATGGTGAGAGGTCTTGGGCCAGCCTGGGCTACAGTATGAGGAAGGCCCTGCTCAAACAACAACTACAACAAACCCGTGAGGAGCATTTTCTGGAGCCATTTTGAATCCCATAGATGTACTTTCTGATTGTGTCATTGTGCATAGTAACTGCACAGCATTCTCCACTTCTGTCCGTAGCAGGGCACTGCCTCCTCTTCGATGATGTAAACTAGTATTCATGGTGCAGAGAAGGAGTGATAAGCTGCACAGGCCTCGTAACTCATTGGGAATCATTCTACACTGCAGATTGGAATGTAAAAGAGTATCCTGAGAGTTGTGATTGTTGTAGCTTAGTAGTGGAAGTTGTTCTGGCCATAACCTGTTTATATTTTTTGCATCAAGCCTTTTCATTGAAAAGGAAACCATGACTTCCAGTAGCTGTAGGTCTTTCTCTTTCTTCATTAAAACTATAGATTGTCATCTGTTTAAAAACAGACTGCCATGGAGCCATAAATATACTTTTCATCTTGTTTAATACTTGTCTTAAAAATAACCTATCCCCTTACTCCCCCAGCAAAGCCCTAAATAGATGTTCCATCCCAGTCTCTGTGTTAGCCTGGGGACTAGATGGGGAGCCAGTGTTTAAATGGCGGTTGTAGTTAGAATACTGATATTTGACTTGAGAAGGGAAAAGTCAGTTCTGTTAAAGTAGATGAAGAATGCTGCCCCCTTCCCTGCACTTTCTGCTGAGTCGGTGCCTGCACTTTTGTAACCTTTGTTTTCATTTCCCATGACCATGTGTGTAGAATAATGGAAAGACTGCATTCTTTGAAGGGTACTGGCTTTGCTCTTTTGGGTGAGTGTAGATCCTACCTGAGCCTTGTTTTCCTTTCCTGTAAGGTGGGCCCAGTGAGGCCTCTCTTCAGAATTGTTATATGTAAGTCATGATGGTCTGTTGTTGTTGTTATATGTAAGTCATGATGGTCTGTTGTATGTAAGTCATGATGGTCTGTTGTTGTTATATGTAAGTCATGATGATCTGTTGTTGTTGTTATATGTAAGTCATGATGATCTGTTGTTGTTATATGTAAGTCATGATGGTCTGTTGTTGTTATATGTAAGTCATGATGGTCTGTTGTTGTTGTTATGTGTAAGTCATGATGGTCTGTTGTTGTTGTATGTAAGTCATGATGGTCTGTTGTTGTATGTAAGTCATGATGGTCTGTTGTTGTTGTTGTTATATATAAGTCATGATGGTCTGTTGTTGTATGTAAGTCATGATGGTCTGTTGCCTCCAAACCCAGCTTGGGCAGCTGAGGCAAGACTATCTCTCAAGTTTCAGGCTAGCCTGTGGCCACAAAGGGAGATCCTATTTCTTCTCCATGGTTCCCCCACCCTCTGCCCTCTCAAAAAAGAAAAGAAAAATTGGCTAGTGTAAGGTCTGACACACAGCAGTAGCTTAAATAAGTACAAGCTGTTAGTTTTTAAATTATGATCATTATTTTTCATTTGCCTTTTAAATAATTTTGTTTTGTTCCCCCTCCATTATTCTTGCTTAATTTATGGACGTATAAGAATCCTTACTATGTACAAGTTAAAGTTAAATTAATCCAAGTTAATTGCCTAGAACTGAAAACTTTGTTTGCTGCAGCAGAGATTAGTTTTCTATGGGTGGAATGGATATCTTGCCAGGTAGATCTGAGAGGAGACGCTTCAGTTTTGACAAACTGTGTGCATTTGCAACCAAAGGAAAAGACTTCCCTGGAGTAGAACTTTGTCCCGAGGTGAAAGTGTTCTGTTGCAGCAGGGTCACCTCATGGAATTGACTTTTCCTGCCCTCTTGACCTGTGATCTGTGGGAAGGCCCGTTGAGTGGTTGGGTATGGGTAACATTGGACTGTGTCTATAGCAGACTCTGTCTTCCATGAGAATACATAGTTTGCTAGACTAAAGCTATATATTATTATATATATTATATATATAATATATAATATTATATATTATAAATCTCATAGGAATTTAAAAAAAATGCTAATCACATTAGCCACACAGCTTGAAAAAAAGTATGACATTTGTGTATTTATGTGTGGGGTGCATATGTGCCGAAGTGCACCTTTGGAAGTTGGAACAACTTGTGGGAGTTTTCTCTCTCTTCTCATCTGGGTCTTGGGGACTGAACTTGGGTGATCAGACTTGGTGGCAAGTGTCTCTACAGGCTGAGCCATCCCAGTGGCATCTACTATACATAGAGCTTTTAATGAAAGTGACACATGACCGTTAAGGTTGTTTTATTTTGAGTCAGAATCTCACTAACTAGCTCTGGCTGGCCTGAGACTCGCTATGTAGACCAGGCTGACCTGAACTCATAGTAGACCTGCCTTCTGTGCATTATACCTGGCCTCATTAAGACATTCTGATATTTTGAAACATCGACTTTTGTGAAGTAGGTATCAACTAACTAGAATTGCATTTCAAGAGGTAATTTCAGAGCTGCAGAGGCGGCTTAGGATGTCAGAGATTAGGTACTCCTGCAGATTAGGTACTACTGCATGACAGCTCACCGTGGTCTGTTCCAGCAGATCTGATGCCCTCCCCATCCACCTTCTGTGGGCACTTGCGCATGCACGCCTGCAGGAAAACGCTCAGACTCACCTTTAAAAAAGGAATTTCTTTGAAACTGTGGACCTGAGTGTCTTTCTGGAGTTGAGATTGAAGTTGAAGCTTAAGGGTAAGGTAAAAAGATGGACTTGTGGGTGAAAATAAATGAATGAATCGGTTTTTTTTCTTTCACAAGTACTACTTCCTCAGTAAAGTTACTTCTGTTTTGAAAATTTGAGGCGTTAGTTGGCAGGAGGTCATTTTCCATATCATGGTTTTTCTTGGGGAACACGATAGGAAGACTTTCCTGTCATTATTAAGTTTTGCTGTGATCTGCTAATCTAGTCACTGTTTTGTTAGTTCAGTGGTCAAATATGCTTGGTTAGATCCAAAACACTATATTTGAGGTTTTTCAGATAAACTACTTATTTTGGTTCTGGAAATTAAACTTAAAGTATGTACTTTGACTACTGAGACACACTATCTTCCTGGGAAAGTTGTTTTTTTTTTTTTAACTTAATATTTGAATTTATTGAGCTAAAATAGGAGGGAAGATTTAAGTACAAAGAGGCATGTGTTCACAGTCTAGGCATTTTTTATTTTGTAAAGAAAATAGATGAATTTTGTTTAGATTATGAAACTTCTTTCTTCCCCCTCTTTCTCTCTCTTTCTTTCTTTTTTTTTTTTCTCTCTCTCTCTTTCTAACACAGCCTGAGTATTGCATGTCCTTGCATGCTTACCACTCTTGACTTTTTTTGAAAACTCGGTCATGTCTAAGTGACTGTAACACGTGAGGTTTGAAGGTTGTGCTCCTTAATCCCATTTCCCAGCCACTCTGTTGTAGTGGGTTTTTTTTTTTTTATTTGTTTGTTTCTTGTTTTTTGAGACAGGGTTTCTCTGTGGTTTTGGAGCCTGTCCTGGAACTAGCTCTTGTAGACCAGGCTGGTCTCGAACTCACAGAGATCCGCCTGCCTCCCGAGTGCTGGGATTAAAGGCGTGCGCCACCACCGCCCAGCTGTTGTAGTCGTTTTTAAAATGTAGTAAAGGAAATTACTGCCAAGTCTTGGAGGCCATCTCATGGAAAAAGGTCTCCCTTAGCTTTTAAATAGAAAACCTACACCCAGGCATTGTGGCGCAAGCCTTTAACCCCAGCGCTCAGGAGGCAGAGGCAGGGGGGCTTTGAGTTTGGGGCTAGCCTAGTTTGTAGAATGAGTTCCAGAACAGCCAGGGCTACACAGAGAAACCCTGTCTCCAGAAACCAACTTTAAGAAAGAAAAATCTGCTTTTTCTTCCTCTTCAGTTTTTTTATTTTAATCCATCCTCTTGTCTCCTGCTTCTCGGTAGTGCTCTGCTTAATCTAGTGACCCTACTCCTGAGGTTGGTTGACTTTTGATGCCACTCTCCCTTGGAATTGGGACACCTTGCCCAATACCACCTGTGTGGCCTGGGAAAGGGGGATGGGCATGTTAGGGTTCTACCCAGCTTGAGCATAGGGCCAGTGTAGTTTGCCTAGGAGAGCCCTGTGTTCTGCAGACCGTCCTGGAGGGAAATGAGAGGAAGGTGACAGCCCATCCCAGAGGTGGAGGTGCTTATCAGACACTGCAGGAGCAGGCAGGGACCGGGCGCCACGTAGTGCAGCATCGCCAGCTCTTCGCCTCCCTCTGTCAGGCCTTTGCCAGGTGCTGCCCAGTTGTTTATGAGGTTACAAATGGGCAACTAGTTGCTTTTGAAGAAAGTGTTTGTTTTCCCACAGACTAAAAGTTTATAATTGACCCAGACAAAATAGTTACTGCATTTAAAACTAAGTGATATGACATGAATTAAGTAGTTCATGTAATGTTGTTGCTTAGTTGGACTAGACAGTGGTTTATTTCCCCTCGCTGTCTTCCAGTATCTAGCTTTCCATCAGGAAGTCTCTAATGCAGGTGAACGAGTCTTGGCTTGTAGAAGTAGTTTAAGCTGTGCTTTTAAGTTTCCGTCTTCAGCAGGGAACAATGTACTCGGCTCAATACTGTTAGGTTAAAATCCTAGATAAGGCAGACTGTCTTGCCACCTCCAACTCTAGAAGAATGGGGGTGGGGAGTAGAGGAGATACTCAAGAAGTCAATCAGGGTTAATTCAAAAGTAGTTTCCAGGTTCACTTTCGACGTTATGCAGTGGCAGTAGTGGTCACTGTGACACTCAGCCACTTTAAAGGGTATGAGTATGTCAGACCTGTGGTTCTAGAGAGAAAGTATGCTGTGCTTCAGAATCATCTCCAAGGTTGAAACAAAAATGGGTTTCTTGTTTCCTTTCAGTTAATTAACTTTCAGGAATTTAAATTATTTCCTTTTTGGTCATTTCATTGGGATTGCCATTGAATAATACATTTCAAAGATAGGAATAATCCTGGATCTTTGAGAGGTACATCTCACGAGACAGGCTAGGGCAGTGGTTCTCAGCCTGCGGCCCTTTAGTACACTTCTTCATGTTGTGCTGACCCCAATCAGAAAATTATTTTGTTGCTACTTCATAACTGTACTTTTGCTACTGTTATGAATTGTAATGTAAAAATTTCAGAGCTAGAGATTTGTCAAAGGGGTCGTGACCTACAGGTTGAGAACCACTGAGCTATACTTTGGGTGGTATCTAAGGGTAGGGTTATCAGTGAAGGGAAGCTGTTATATTTTACAATTTCTGTTTGAGTGGAGGATAGTGGCTGAGGTTGTCATCTGTAACTTCAAACATTGACCTTTGCCAAGAGAGGAGAGAGTGGCAGATGAGGAGGCTCTTTGGCATAAACGTATTTCGTGTTCCAAGAAAGAGGGTTTGTTTTTATACTTGATTTTTGCAGCCTTATTTTCTCTGTGATAGTGATAATAATACCTTTGATAGTCCCTCCGAGATTCTCAAAAGCTTCTTAAATATCCACCAAGCAGGGAGGTTCCTAGAAAATTTACCAGGACAAGAGCTTGCAAGGCTGCTTTTGTTGTTCCCTCAATTCTCCTACACAACTGGGTGAGCTTTGTGAACAAAGAACTTGGCCAGGTTTGCTCCGTGTTCAGTCAGAGGTTGGGTTCAGGGAATGTCAATCTGGGTCAGGTCAGAGCTTTAGGGGGTCTTAGTGGTGTTGCCTAAAAGACAACACTGTATCTTTAATGTGTCTGACCCTCTGTGCACATGGTAGCATTAGAGGAGCCCAAGTATTTTGCTGAGAAAACAGAATTGGGACTTGAAAGGAGGAAGAGTGCAGTGGGCCTTGCCCAGGAGGCCGGTTTGAGTGCGAGGGGAGAGCAGTCTTTGAAGCAGGAGACAGTGGAGAGCCTGGTGGCCCTGTCTCATTTTTTGGGTTTAAGTCAGAGAAGTGAATCCTTGTCAGTGTAGGGCAAGTGAAAACTTGAGGCCTCTTAGGCACAAGCAAAGAAAAAGAGATGATTCCTTGTAGGGAAACAGAAGATGCTCTTAGTGAGAAGTGTCTCAGGGACCAGCAAGATGGCTCAGCTGGCAAAGGTACTGCCTGCCTCCAAGTCTGCGGCCTGACTTCTATCCCTAGGACATATATAGGAGAAGGGAGAACCAACTCCTGCAAATTGTCTTATGCCCTCCACATTAGCATCTTGACATGTGTGTGTGCCCATAAGTATGTGCGAGCACACACTATAATTAAAAGAACCCTTTTAAAAGAAGTATCTAAGTGGTATAGATTTCTTCTTATTTGAGGGGATCCTAATAAGAATTCTATAGTTTCTAAACACCATGTAAGAGAAATGTAGGCTGTTCCTACTCTATCACCTTCCTGCATTTGGTGAAAATAGCACACACTCAGGCAGGTAGTGCTGGACTGAGCATTGGTTCTCTCCTTCCCATGGGGGTTTGTCTCTGTCTGTGTGTCCTCTTAGAAAAGGAGGCTGAGTACTCTTGTTCTGTCAATACCAGCTACTTTTCCAGAACTGTGCCACACCTTGTGCTTCTGATACTTTTAAATTGTCGTGCTGATTAATGACATCACAAGTAAGTTTTAAAAAAATGCTTTCATGCTTTGTGAAAAAAAACTTTCCTAATGGCGACGACTTAGCTACATTGAAATGTGTAGTGATGTGTGATTTTACACAGTTTCAGTTTGTTTTCTGGTTCTCGTAGAACAAGTTGAAATCATCGCAGAAGGATAAAGTTCGTCAGTTTATGATCTTCACACAATCTAGTGAAAAAACTGCTGTGAGTTGTCTTTCTCAAAATGACTGGAAGTTAGATGTTGCAACAGATAATTTTTTTCAAAATCCAGAACTTTATATACGGGAAAGTGTCAAAGGATCATTGGACAGGAAGAAGTTAGAACAACTTTACAATAGATACAAAGGTGAGTGTCATACGTTAAATATTTTGAGCAAATTCTCCCAAGTTAAAGGCTTGTTCTGAGATGGCAGCTCCACAGCCTGGAGCGAGTGCAGTGGAGTTCCGACAGAGCCCGGGTCTAGGAAGATACTAGAAATGACTCTCCTTTGCTCTTGTCTCCTCCTGTCCTGACCCCATCACGGAGTCTGAGAATGGAAGGTTAGGGGCAGTTTTTTCTAACCTTGTGTTTGTAAAACTTGCTGAGTCAGGTTTTAAGAAAGTCTGCATAATAACTTTTTGTAACATAACACACACTTTTAAAAACTTGAGTAGTTGGACATATATCTCAGAGGCAGAGGCAGTCAGATTGAGAGTTCAAGGTTAGTCTGGCCTAAATTGTAAGACCATCTCCAAAAGGGGGAAAAGCAAAAGAAAAAAAGGAAAAAGGAAAAGGTTGGAAAAAGTTAACTTTCCCTTCTTCTTCTGAGAATAGCCTATGTTTAATAGCCTAGTATGAATACATGCATGTCTTGTTTATGCAGGCATATATAGAGGTATTTTCAAACTTTTCCACAAATGGGAATCTATTATACGCATAATTTATGTTCCAAAGTCTTGCTTTATTTTTCTATTTTTCTATTTATTTTAGTAATTAAATCCAGGGCTTTGCCATCATGCAGGCCAGGCAGGTGCTCTCACTGGACCACACACCCAGCCTGATGTGCATCATCATGACTGCTAGAGTCACCACCAGACACTCTAGATATTTTAGCCCATCGCATTTGGTAGCAGTGTGGGGGAATGGCTTTCTTTTTTATATGTCTTTAAAAAAAAAAACTTTACGATTTTCCTGTTGTAAACATCAAATTTATACTGTCATGATTAAGATTGAATTGTATCTTTAGTTTTACTAGAATTTAAATGATTGTACTAAAATGAGTTTCATTTTAAGAAAAAGGTTTTCTAATTTAATATTGTTAATTTTGAATGCCCGATTAAATAAAGTATGGGTGTTTTGACCTAAAATCCCTTGTCCTTGTATCAGCATGTCTGATTTTATTTGTGTATATTTCACATTTTCACATGAATAAGTGAGCTGGGTTTGTGTGTGTGTGTGTGTGTTTTAGACAGATAGCATTATGTAACTCTGAATATTCTGGAACTCACTACGTAGACCAGGATGGCCTTGAACTCACAGAAATCTCCCTGCTTCTGCCTCTGTAGTACTGGAACTAAAGGTGTGTGGCTCCGAGCCTGTGTCACACAGAAGGGAGATTTTTAAAAATTAAATGTCTGATACTTTTACACTTCCTTATACACTTAGTAGTGACTTTGATTATTATATGGGGAAACATCTATAAAAATAATATTGCTTTATATCTTTGGTATACTGTGATTTGTTTTAAAATAGAAAGTAAAGCAGTATCTTTTTTTGGTATGACTATAACATTATAAGTATGGCACTAATTTTCTATTGCATTGGTATTTTTAAAGATCCTCAAGATGAAAATAAAATTGGAATTGATGGCATACAGCAGTTCTGTGATGACCTGGCTCTCGATCCAGCCAGCATTAGTGTGTTGATCATCGCATGGAAGTTCAGGGCAGCCACACAGTGCGAGTTCTCCAAACGGGAGTTCATGGATGGCATGGCAGAGTTAGGGTGAGTATATGCCCTCCGCGGAGGATGAGGCCCTAGCCGTGAGGATGATGGAGCTCAGTGCTTTCCAGAGTCAGTATGTTGTTTCCCTGGTATTTTCTGGGGGTGCCAAATACATGTATAATTTTGTAGCCTCCTGTAACTGCATTGTCCTTTAGTCATGTGTTCCCAGGAGAGAGTCACTAAGATTCAAGTTATCTGACATTAATATTTATAGCAAGGTGAATGAGCAAGTACATTATTTCCTAATTTGAGGCCATGTGCTCTGAGCTGGTAAAATATAGAAATTAAAAACTAATGGATATTAAATGCTTTTTGCTTTACTTAGTGCTTTGCTGGCTGGTTTAGCTGAATGTGTTTAACAGGTAGATTGAAAAGTCATAGGTCAAGGTCTGAAAGCTGGGCATGGTGGGCAGCCCAGGAATCCCCAGACCTCAAGAGGCAGATGGAAGAGAATGAGGAGTTCAGGTTGTCTTCAACCACATAGTAGCTCAAGGCCAGCTTGGGCTGCACTGTGAGTGTGAGATCCTGTCTCTAAAATACAACAAAACAAAGAAGCTCATATTAACCAAGCATGGCTTCGTCTCAATAACTGCTTTGCCTACCTCTTCTGCGAGGGAAGTGTTTACCTACTCATAACAGGTGATATTCCAGTCAGGACTAAAATCAGGACTCCTTACTGAGTCATAGGGGCACTGGAAAACTGGGCCCAGTCTGGATAATGCCTCACCAGTAATTTGACCCCAGAAAGTGTAAAAGAAAACCCTAGGGTGTAAAGAGGTAGGAATAGCTCTTGGCACCCCTGGGGCTGCGTGAAGTGAACCAGCCAGGCTGGAATTCAGTCCCTAGGGGAGAGGCAGGGCTGCAGGGGCAGGGTGCCTACTTAAAAGCCAAACCCATGCCAGGTGGAACTGTTGGAGGCCAGTGGGTGGGTTCCTGTCAGAGCTGTCACCACTGGTAGACATGGCTGGGACCTTTCCCACACTAAAACCATTTCCCTCTACTGACTGCAACCTGGGTAAAAATTTCCCTTCCTCCCCTGGCCTTTTAGCCCTGTCAGTTGACCCTGACATTGGGTGAGCTGGCAAGAAAAAAAAATGCCCAATGGTTTGTGGCTGACCACTATAAAGCAGGGCAGAGAAGGGGGCATAATACAAAGAGGCAATCAATTAATAATGTGCTGGAACTCTGTCTTGTAGCCGAACCAACCCAGCTCAAGCCGGCTGGACTTCTCTATGACAATGTCACTAAAACTTATAGAAAAGCAGTATCACTGTTTACGGAGAATACAATATAAAATGTGACCTGTTAATATAAAATATGAAGTGTTATAGAGAATATAGAAGGAAGATGAAAAGCAGGAACGTTAGAGGAGAGAATGGGTAGATTTGTTTGCAGAATCTTTAAGAAATGAGACATTTCCATCCTAAGGCCATCGCTGTGAGGAAACTAATGCAGTGCACAGACCTTTTTAGCTCGTTGACAATTTTGTAAACAGAGAAAATACCCAGTCCTGCTTTAAATGATTCGGTTGAAGGCAGTACAGGCTTTAGCTAAGATTTATGAAAAGCAAGTTTTCAAGAAGAGCGCTTCCTTAGCAAGAGACCTTGTTCTAGTCGTTTGGAAGCTAAACCCATGACTAACTGCGGTGCTGGCTGTGCTCACCACAGTGAAAGCAGGGGCTGTGGGACTGATGGTGCATGTTCTTTTTGTTGTTGTTGTTTTCGTTTTGTTTTTCGAGACAGAGTTTCTCTGTGTAACTTTGGAGCTTGTCCTAGAACTCTCTTTGTAGACCAGACTGGCCTCGAACTCACAGCAGTCTGCCTGCCTTTGCCTCCCAAGTGCTGGGATTAAAGGCACGTGCCACCACCACCTGGCCAATTGTGTACATTCTTATCTATTCACTGAGGCAGAAGTGGAGTCTTTAAGTCAGTGTACTGAGTTTGGTGAATGGATATATATAAAAGGACCAGCCAGTGTCTTTGAGAAGTAGTAATTCTAACATTTCATCATCCATTGTCTTCATTAAGCTAACTCTAGACAAGAATAACCTTTCTTCTGTGACTTTTTTGATGTTTTAGTGACTCAAAGTTGATTGTGTTCCCAAATTATTAGTTGAAAGTTTCCAGAAAAAAAAAAATCCTAAGTTTTAAGTTGGCGTCATTCTGAATAGAGTGGTAAGATTTTAAACAGCCCCGCTGTCCTGCCTGAAGAATAACTGTCCCTTTGTCCAGCATACCCTCTGTGTGCTGCTTGTCCGGTAGTCACTTAGTGGTTTGCTCAGTTACAGATTGCTACCCCAGTCCTGTGTGCAGGTGGCCGTTCTTGATCTCACAGTGGTCCAGCAGTGCAGGAACAGAGATGCTAACAATTAGGATGTGCAGAGGCTCTTCCTTCTATGTAGGCAGAGAATACGTACGGATCATCTTCATTACCACACAATTATCTCATTATTAGTTCCCATTAATGTCTCATTGTCTCATTTATAAATCATATATAAATCACACTTTGTAATCACACTTTGTATATAAATCACACTTCTTCTTGTGAAGAAGTCTCAGAGACCTGAGCATGGTGCTCACCAAGGTTTTAGGGATCAGTGAGGGACTTACATCCCCTGTGACTAAGGGAAACTGCATTCTTAATATATGTAAAAAGATGAAACCCCATATATCTGATTTTTAAAAATAAGTTCTAGGAAACAAATGCAAGCCCTCATAGAAATAATTAACTTAAGTTTTTTTAATTTATAGTGAAAAGTTAACCATTTGCAAACTTAATTTTATAATATAGATGTGACAGCATAGAAAAACTAAAGGCCCAAATACCCAAGATGGAACAAGAATTGAAAGAACCAGGACGATTTAAGGATTTTTACCAGTTTACTTTTAATTTTGCAAAGAATCCAGGACAAAAAGGATTAGGTAAGAATATTTTAAAATTATATTTGGTGTTTTACATATATTGATAGTATCACTTTTGCCGTAAAAAGTCATGTGTTTTAAACATAACGTTATGAAAATACCAGTTATCAGAAATCACCGAGCAGTAAACGTTAGTTAAGGGACACTGGGCGCAATGCAGCAGAGGACCGCTGCGATGTCTCACGTGGATCACTGAGTTATGGAAACACAAAAGACACAGGAAATAAGTAGCCCTTAGTATTTCAGTGACACCTGTTCATGCAATCTTTTGTTCATATATGCTCAAGCCCGCCTTTAGAGCCTTGTAGGACCTGTAAAAGCACTGCAGAGACTGCTGAGCCGTGGGTGCCCGCTGCGAAAGCATGAAAAGAAGCCGATCGTCAGTGTAGAGTGTAGAGCGCCCTCACCTACCTGTGCCACCTAGCTCGTACGAAATGCAGTATGCATCTGTTTGTTTGGGGGCCAGCTGGGGATAGCAAAGTAAAAGGTGGAATAGAATCTACAAAGTTCGTCAGAAGCTCAGACAGCAGTAAATGACAGGAAATAAATGAAGATAGGATCCAAGAGCAGGAGGGAAACTAAAGCCAGAGTGGTTGGATAGGGCTTTCTGGGAAAAGAGTGCAAAGATTGGTTATCTCGCTAGAAAAAGGAAGGTAGTGAGGAGTGGGAGACTGCGAGAGAAGGCACTGGAGACACAGCACTCCTTTCGAAAATAAAACCAAAATGTTTAGGAGTATGAGAAATAGGACACACTGTTTTTAATGTGAACTCTTAGTGTGTTGGCTAGTGTGCTAAGTCTTTGGCTTATACTGCTCCAGCAATGCTGAAAAACTTTATCTTTCATTCAGTAAGTTACTACCTGCTGGGTACCACATACAGTTAGAGAGTCTAGACTTCTTTGTTCTTAATTTGCAAATGAGGACACTTAGGCACAGAAAGTTAAATAATAAGTGAGGTTGTATTATTTTGTGTATTTGTGCTACTGAGGAGTGAACGAGAGCCTCACAAGTGCTGGACAAGAGCTTTACCTACTGAGCGGCTCTGATGTCTTCTCATTCTTCATTTTGATGGGCTCACTAAGCTGCTCAGGCTGGCCTGAAATTCACTTTGCCCAGGCAGACCTTGAACTTTCTTTCAGTCCTCCTGCCTCAGACTCCCAAGTGGCTAGATTAGCTGCACTTCCAGGCTCAGTACTGCTGTTGTGCATCGCTAGGGACCGAGCCCAGTCCTCTGCTGCGGGGTGCTCCATCACCATGCCAGCCCCAGTCAAGACTTCCTTTGCAGGAGGCTCTTGAGGCCTCTGGTTCTCATCTTGTCTTGTACTTTAAATTGAACATCAAGAAACAGATCAATTCTGTGACTAGGAATTAGACCAGGGAAGCAACTGAAAGCTAGAGAAGATGGGGTAAATGTGCGTGTAATGGAGAATTAGCTTAAGAGAGATGAAACAGGACCGAGCTGATTAAAGATGTTCAAAATATTTGTAAACTGAAATTCTAATGAACTGATGGCTCAGTATATGCTGAATTACCCTTTTCTTTAGATGCATTTGAAAGGAACACATAATTATATAATTAGGGTAGAGTGTGATGTCAGTGTACGTCTACAGTACAGAATTATCAGATTGGATGGATTTCATTACAAGAAGTCTTCCCGTTCAGGATGATACAGAAAAAAGCTATAATACATACAATTAGACAACCAGTTAGCTAGGCATTTCTTTTTCTAGTTTTCTCATTCAAGTAAAGACTTGGTAAAGCTTTTCAGTTTGAATATTAATTTGTGGTATTTAGAAATATAACATTTTGATAAGATAACATAGTTTTGTGGATGTCAAATTGATTTAAAGGAATCGGTTTCTAAGTTATATTTCTGCCCCTTATAGAATATATATATACATATATATATATACATGTAGATGTTTATATATCTAAAATTTTGAGTAAATAATATAGTTTGATATGAAGATGAAAATCAACATTTTCTGGTTATTTGGTATAGTAATATGCTGATAAATTAGAATTTTTAGATTAGAAAAAACAGAAAATTATGTAAAAACAGATTTTGAAAAATAGTTGTTTTCTATTATGCTTAAAAGTACATTGTTCAGGGGGCTGGAGAGGTTAAGAGCATTGCCTGCTCTTCCAAAGGTTCTGAGTTCAATTCCCAGCAACCACATGGTGGCTCACAGCCATCTGTAATGGGGTCTGGTGCCCTCTTCTGGCCTGCAGGCATACACATAGACAGAATATTGTATAAATAATAAGTAAATAAATATTAAAAAAATACATTGTTCAATGGTTATAGAGTTTGTTTCATAAAGTGAGAATTCAGAAGATTGCTTAATAATGAGTATGTCACACATTTTACTTCTAAAGGTAGAGGCAAATTCTGTGTTGTGTCTTTGCAACTACAAAAAGTTATTAAGAAACTCCTCTCACTGTAGCCTTTACAGTGAAATGAACCCTAACGTAGTGTGTGGGGTTTGTTAACAGTAGTTACCTGTGCGGATTTATCAGTTGTTCCGATAAATTTATTAGCAGGGACTGAAGAAGGAACTCTGTAGGAGGGAGAAGGGCTGCGGAAGGGCAGGGCTTTCTACCTCATGCACTGTGTTAGGTGGCAGGAAATGTGGCACCGAGAGCTTAATTAACAAGGAGAATTTTCCTGACAGCCTTTCTGAGGGCTCACAGAGTAAAGTGTGTGAGGGTGGGGGCACTGAGCTGTGCTGGCGCGGTCAGAGTGGGTCATCTTAGTTCATTTTCTGCTTCCTGCCTTCCCTCTCTCTCACCTCTCCCATCTCTCCCACGTGCTCCAGGTTTGGATTAGTCTGTATATCTTAAAGTTGAAAGAGTTTTTGTAAGCCTACATGAAGTCTGATCTACTGAAAGTACCAAACCTGCTTAGGAACACACTTTAATTTTCCTTTTGTGTCTGTGGTGTGCTGTTTTAGGAAGTTGCCATGCCTGTCCCAGAATGCGTTTACTCTTTATTACATTGTTCTTTGTTATTATTAAGCTGCCCTCCTGTAGCCATTTAAAGACTGGCACCACTCAGCCCTTGTCCTTTCCAGGTCGGTGGTCCAGGTTGTTTAACTGTCCTGAGATGCACTCTACCAGGTCTTTGGTGTCTTTCAAAATTGAGCATTAAAATCTGGACCCACTGTGGGAGACTGTGATTCTGCTCATTTGGTCGGAGATTATAGGCCTTCTGTAACAGCCCTGTCATCATAAGGACCATGTAGGTTCATTGTTAAAATAGAGTCTCCGGCCAGTAAGATGGCTCAGCCGGTAGAGGCACTGAAGTGCAGAGGACAGTTGGCGTTGGATCCCGACATCCCACAAGGTGGCAGGAGAGAACTACTTTCAAGGTCCTCACAACTTCAGACTCTAATTTTTTAAATGTTTTTTAAGTCAGTAAATATATTATAAATATAAATATATTATTTGGCAGGCACTATTATAAGGGCTCTGTGTATATTATATTAACTCAGTGCTTAACCACACCTCAGGCAAGGTCAGCATTGTTGATTCCACTGTTGTAGTCCATGCCTGCTGCCTTCTGGATCCTAAGGATCCTCAGGCTTGATGGCAGGCTCCACCTCAGCAGCTTCCAGTTGGAACGTTTTTATTACTACATGCTGAGGAGAATAAGGAAAGAAGAACTTTGGTTTATTGCGGGTGGGAGTGCCAAGTCACAGAACTATTGTGAGTTCAGGCCGGAGGTTTCTCAAAAACTTACAAATACTCGCAGCATGCGATCCGCTGTCCCACTCCTGAGCATGTACTCAGAGGAGGGCTCATGTCCTGCACTGGAGCTGATGCACATCTGCAGACCACATGTGAGACATAAAGAGGTAAAGAGTCTGGGGTAACAGAAGTCGTGAGGGGAGCTAGGGTGCTAAGAAGATGGGGGAAAGAAGAGGAAAAGAAAATCTGCCCAAATATATTTTGTTTGAAAATGTCATGATAGCTACTGCATTATGTGCCAGTTTAACAAATAAAAGGCTGTGTGTTTAAATGGTTATATTGCGTTGAGTTATTCCCTTATTCAATATGAATTGATTTCTTCTAATTGTGCTTCATAGTCTGTTGTGTTAGATATTACAACAATTATTATTGAAGGGTGTGTATTCTCATCATTTTATTGATCTCCCCTTCTCCTTTTTCATATTCTTCATTTGCTTATCTACTCTTTCTTTCCTGTATCCTCCTGTGTTTTTCTTTTTAGTGCATAGAACTTGTTCAGGTATTTTCTGTAATACTGGCTTAGCTTTCATAAGTTGTATCAGTTTGTTTATCATATAAATTTCCTTTTTTATTAATAATGCTAGACAAATTTGCAGACTATAACAATCTTAGTTGGCAGTTACTTTCAGAGCACAGAATACATTTGTCTATATTCTCTTTGAATTTAGGTAGTTTATTTGTATCTTCTAGCTTCATTAAATGTTCTTATAATTATTCCTTTAACACTGTTTGAGTTTGTTCTGATTCAGTCCTATAGGAATCCCCTATCATTGCACCTAGGCTGATTCTGCACTAGAATAAACATGGAAGTGCAGTTGTTTAATTTTCTTTGGATATCCAGATGTTGCCCTAGAAGATAGATGAGTCATATGGTAGATCTTTTTGTTCATTTGTTTTATTTTTAACACAGAATATTTGTCTTAAGCTGGCTTCAAACTCTTTGGTGTTAGAGATGAGTGTCACCATGCCCGGCTTCTAGTTTAATCTTCTGAGGAGCTTTGTTGTGTTTCTGTAATGGCTAAAGTAATTTATAGTCCCACAGTTCCTCCTTTCTCCACATCTTTTTCAATATTTGTGGATTTCTTACTTTTTAAAATGAGTACGAGAATGTGGGGGGGGGAAAGAAGAACTTTAATTCATTGCGGGTAAGAGTACAAAGTTGTAGAGTTATTGTCAGTTCAGTCTGGAGGTTTCTCAAAAACTTAAAAGTTCTGCATATGACCCAGCTGGTGTAGAAGAACACAGTCTTGTAGCTGACTTCCTGGTCGTCTTGCTTCTGTAATCTTTCCATCTCCTCTTCCAGAGTTCCCTGAGACTTAGGTATAAGTGTTGTACTGTAGATGATACAGCTCAAGATGTATGAGCTGGGGCACCCCACACCAGTTGTGACTGTAAGTGATTGTAATGGTTTCTCTGTCTGATAAAAAAAGAAGCTTCTTTGATTGATTGACTGATTGTGTGTGTGTGTGTGTGTGTGTGTGTGTAAGCTACACTTAGCTGTGGGTATAAGGGTAAGTATTTAGAATGCAGTTAGGAATCAAACAGATTTATGAAAGTGGTAGTAGTGGGTTCTGTTCTAAGATCCATGACCTCACAGCCGCAGATTGTTGGCTAAGCTGACAGTACTGGGCATGATTTCCTAAAGTTAAATGAGCGAGAAGTCCTTAAGATTGTTGTTAGTTACTCTCAAGATGTGACACTATTGCACCCAGTAGGACCATTGTGTCAGCTGGCCATTGTTCATCAAAGCTACCTTAGAGGATTGATTGCTTCCTTCCTATACAGTCTGCATATGACCTCAGGGAGAAGGCTTTCAGATCAAATCTCATAGGCTTTTACCAAGTCTTGTTGTTGAGGCAATAGGACTTACCTTTAACCTCTTGGAGGCAACCACAGTCAGTTGTTTGGGGGTCTTGTATTCCCCCCACCAGCACCTCAGAAGGAGGTTTCTCAACCTGGCCTGGTGCGGGTTTCTTTGTTTAGTTTTAAGTCTTTACGTTTTCAGTCTTTGACTCTTGGAGATAGGCATTAGCACCCCAAGTAGCATAACTTCACTTAAACTGTCTCTGTGCATGTGCACACAGACCCATATACATTTTATATGTAATTTTAAGTGCATACAAAACAGTTTAATTTCCTGTGTCTATTTCAAATGTGTTCAGTTTCCTTCTGCATTCTTCTACCTCCCCATTCCCATTTTTCACGTTTCCACTTCATATAACCTATAATCAGCTCTTCCCTTTCTAATGCTTCTTTCTCACCCATGGTCCCCCTTTCCTTTCCTGGTTTAAGCAGCTACTCCAAATTGTATACTTACAACTGAAGATATGGAGCTAGGAACTACAGATTTGAGAGAGAACACGTGATGTTTGCCCATTTTCTGGGTCTGGGTTACTTCACTCAATCTAAAATTTTAGTTCTATCCATTTACTTGCAAATTTTATGATTTAATTTTTCTTTACAGGTTTTCATAGTGTATATGTAGCACATTTTCATTAACCTTTCATGAGTTTGCATTCCTAGCTGTGTGCACAGAACAGCACTGAGCACAGCTGAGCCGGTGTCCATGGAGGACGTCTGCACCAGCTTTGTGTTTGCAGCTTTCCTTTACTTCCTTTCCACAAGTTGGAAGCTTAACTGCGTAGGGTCTTACCCTGAGGTTACCACTCCCTTTCTTTATTCCACTTAGGACCAGGATTTTCTTTAAACTTTCTCTTTGAAGACCACAGGACTTAGTTCTATTACACTTCTTTGTACTCCTTTTCTCTACAAACTGTACATTTTGTATTTTTCTTTGCTCAACTTGCTCCTTTCATTATGGATCTGCATAAAAGTAATCACTGGTAGCCATAGGACAGATTCAATATTAGGCTGCCTTGATAGCTCCTCTGCCAATGCTGTTTAATTCAAAACTCTTCAATTTAGCCTTAGGCCGATTTTTTGAACAAGGGCAAAAAGCAGCCACATTCTTTACCAAGAATTACGAGACCGATCTCTAGGCTACTTACTAATGTTCTTCTCTGAACCAGTAATAATCCACATTGCTCTCAGCACTACTGTCTTCTCTGCTCCTGTTATTATAGTGCACTAAACCCAACCTAAAGTGTTCAACTGCTTTCTTAATCCAGAGTCTACATTCTGCTAACAAGAAGCATGCTCACGCCTGTCAACAATACCCCACTCCTAGTGCTAACTTCTGTCTTAGTCAATTGTTATCACTCTAGTTGCTGGCATGAGTGTGGGAGAGCTGAGCTGTAAATGAGGTGGACTAAAGTCTCATGCAGTTTATTGGAGCATCAGACAGTTTCTTTTCTGGGGTTGTTCTGAGGGTTAAACAAGGTCAAATGAGCAAAGTTCACTTGACTTCACAGGGGCAAGGTCACATAGGCTTAGGCTGTCTACAGTTGTGAGGACAACCTGTGCTTGGAAACATTCTGAATGCTAATAATAGACGATGGGTAATCTGAAGTAACCCATTTACTGCACCTGAGAGGGGCTCAAAAGTACATCCCAAGAGTAACCGTGTTATAGAGAAACAGAGGTTAAAAGACTTTTTTCTTTCTTCCTTAGAGATCTCAGAATTCTTATACAGCTTCATTCATGAACTCTAATCCAACACTCAATGTACTGTTGCTGTGAAAGACACCATGACCATGACAACTCTTATAAAGGAAAACATTTAATTGGGCCTGGTTTACAGTTTGAGAGGTTTAGTCCACATGGCAGGAACCATGGAGCTGTGCAGGCAGGCATGGTGCTGGAGAGGTAGCTGAGAGTGCTAGCTACATCTGCATCCGCAGGCAACAGGAAGAGAGAGAAACACTGGGCCTGGCTTGAGCATTTGAAATCTCAAAGCCCATCCCCAGGGATACACTTCCTCCAACAAGGCCACACCTCCTAATCCTAGTCAAGTAGCACCACTTTCCAATGCCCAAGCATCCAAATAAATGAGCATATGGAAGCCATTCCTATTCAAACCACCACAAGTCCTTTGGGCATTTGCTGAGGATTAGGTCATATGGTAGACTTATATTTAGGTTTTTGAGAATTCTCCACAGTGCAGTTCTGTAAGCAGTGAATGAGGGTTCCCCTTTTTCCAAGTATTGCTAGCATTTGTTATAGATTGTTTTCCTAGTCTTAGCTGTTCTGACTGCAGTAAGTCAAAATTTTAAAGTTGTTTTATGTTGAAATAAGGGAGGCAGGGCTGCGTCCCCAACACCCCGGCCGCTTGGCTAGCTCATGCCCGAAATAACAACACGCAAACTGTATTCATTTAAGAACTGCTTGGCCCATGAACTCTAGCCCTTACAGGCTAATTCTCGCACCTGGACTAGCCCATTTCTAATAATGTGTGTAAGCACCCCAAGGTGCGCTTACCAGGAAGATTCTAGCCTCCATCCATCTTGCGTCTACCCAGGAGAGCTGAGCATGGCGTCTCTCTGGGAGCAGAGCAGAGTCTGAACTCACTTCCTCTTCCGCCCAGAATTCTATTCTGTTTACTCCTCCCATCTATGTTCTAAGCTGAGGCCAAGCAGTTGGTTTATTATAACTTAACCAATGAAATCAACAGATTGATATATGACACTCCCACATCAGTTTTAATTTGTATTTCTCTAATTACTAAAGGACCCTGTCTTAGTCGCTTTTCTACTGCCATGATGTGACACTAAGACAAAGGTAACTTAGAGAAGAAAGCATTTAATTTGTCGTGCAGTTTGAGAGGGTGAGTCCATGGCCCTCCTAGTGAAAGGCATGGCAGCAGCAGGCGGGGCCCTGGAGCAGTAGCTGAGTGATCACATCTGGTCCTCAGGAACAGAGCAGACAGAGAGCCAACTGGGAATGGCATGGGGTAGTTACCTGAAGTGACACACCTCCTAGTCCTCAAACTTTCCCACCAACTGGGGACCAAATACTTGAATATATGAGTCCACGGCAGCCATTTTCATCCAGACCACCACAGGTCCTCCCAGTGTCTAGTGTTTGTTTTTAATTTATTACCTGCAAATTATCTGTGTTTTTTTTTAATTAAATCACTGCTTGGCCTATTAGTTCTAGCTTCTTATTGGCTAGCTCTTACATATTAATTTAACCAATTTCTGTTAATCCGTGTATTGCCACGTGGCTGTGGTTTACGGGATAAAGTTCTGTCTGGTGTCTGTCTCTGGTGGGGCTACATGACTTATCATCATCATCTGTGTTTTTTTGTTAGAGAATAAGCATTGGATTTCTTTTTGTTTTTTTTTTTAAAGTCTGAGCAGCATTCCTCCATCTTGGTCTTTCCTAGTCTTCTGGGCTCCCTTAGGTTGTCTCCTCGTTTCGACTTCACAGCTTGAAAAAATCCTAAGGTTCCTGCATGTGATGGCCTGGAGTATGTCAGTCTCTCTGGAAAGCTAGGCAGCTTCAACTGCTTGAGTTCTCGAGGAGATCCACTTGTCCTTTGTGTCACAGAACAGGTCTAGAATTTGTCACAATGGATGTTGATCAGATTGCTTCTTTAGCTTTCTTTGACTCATGTTTAACTAAAGAATTTTTTAATATCCTTGGCAAATTAAAAAGAAAATCTTAGATTATTACTATTATTATTTTTAAATTATTTTATTTTTTTCTTGGTGCTGGGGAACGAACCCTGTGATGCACATGCATTTTATAAGATTGATGCACTGAGCCAAAAGAGTAACAGACTTGTGCTTAAAAAAGGACACAAACTCAAAAAACCCACACTATTTTCCTGACCTCATGTAATTCGGACAAGCTAGATGTCAACTGTTGAAGTTTAAGATTTTTAGAATTGGGAATTGAGCAATCCTTTGCATTTCAACCAGTTGGTATGCATCTGGGATTCTTAACTGTGGCAAGTTTGCCCTCATGAATGTCTTTGGCTATATGGGGAACATATTGGTTTCCAATGATAGAAGCTTGGGTACTACTAAGTGGCCCATATTGCATACACAGCCCCTACAGCAAATAATTATTTGTCTCAAGAGTGTTGGAAGGGTCTGTGCTGAGCCTGGGGACTCCACACATTAGTACTTGGCAGTGGAAAAGCACACGACTACATCCACTTTCAGCGCCAACACCCTGCGAAGGTAAGTTGCGTTGTTCTCACCCCAGAGGCTCTGAGAGCTCACTGGAAAGGAAGCAGGTTACAAATGTGGACTCGGGTCTTTAAGGAAAGTTTAATCTATAATACTCAGAATGCAATTGGCTTTCTTTGTTTCAGTTACTGTTCTTTTGCAGAGACATATATCCAAAGCATTAAAGTTCATAACTTATTTTTAATATTACAGATCTAGAAATGGCCATTGCTTACTGGAACTTAGTGCTTAATGGAAGATTTAAATTCTTAGACTTATGGAATAAATTTTTGTTGGTAAGTTAACATTTTCTGCAGTTTCTGTTTTCTCTTAAGATTATACTGTACTTAAATATTAATTTATTTCAAGGCATCATTAATTTCAGAGCATGTCATGTACATAGAGTGAGAAATTTGACTACCAAAATTTTATTATGCAAATGTTACATTTTCCCAATGTAGCAACAGCTGAACCAACTTTCCCCAAATGTTTGGAAGGTTTAAAGGCTCTTTGTTTTTTGATGTTTTAATAGGAGCATCATAAACGATCAATACCAAAAGACACGTGGAATCTTCTGTTAGACTTCAGTTCAATGATTGCAGATGACATGTCCAATTATGATGAAGAAGGTAGCAAAAATATTTGCCTTACCTGAACTTCCGTCCACTGTTTCCATGGAAGGGATCTTCTTTTCTGAACTTTTCTTCATTGTCTCTCTCTCTCTGTGTGCTTGTATGTGTGTGTGTGTAGTGTATGTGCATGCATGCTAGAGACTGAACCTACGCTTTAATTGCTAAACACACAGATGTAGACCCAACTTTTCCACTTTGCCAAGTGCCATGGAGGAGGCCTGGGTGAAGCTATAGCTCAGTTGCAGAATGTTTGTGGAGCCTGGGTCCTCTCCATAACACTGCACAATCCCGGGAGCAAAATCTTACCAGTATTTGTCCTCTAGAAAGGCATAGGAAATGTTGAACTGTATCTAACATGTTCAGTGTGCTATAAGAGTTATATTTTCTTAATGTACTGTAAAAGTTTGTTTTCTTAATGTGTTTTATATTCCTTTGAAACCAGTGGGGTTGGTTTTTGTTTTTGTTTGTTAGTCTTGTCAATAAACTCATGAAGTGTGCTGGATTTGTGTAATCTGAGATGACATCAACTGCCGGGTGGTTTTTGCTGCATCCAGCCACTATCCATTTAACGCTCTTCTCCGTCTGTGTGGACAGCATGCTCCCGCCCCCAGCAGCTTCTCCAGTTTATTCTTCACACTTACCTCATGAGAACCAACTGTTAATTTTTTGAGATTGTTGAATGTAAGATGTTCTTTGGAAAATCTCCCACGTACTTTACCTCCTGAGACCCATTGGCTTATTCAGCCATAGTCTCTCTCCTGTCCATTCTCACCATCATCCCTTCACTGGGACGTGAGAAATGCTCAGAGGGCGCTGTAGGACTCGGTGCCACACCGTTGGGTAGGCTGCCTGACTTAACAAAGCCTTCTGAGAAACCACACTTAGTACTGCTTTGTTGCCCAGAGGAGTTGTTTTCATTGATCAAGCTATAATCCCACTGTAGAATAATAGACAGAGAAGACAGGGAATATATTAATAGAAAACATAGAGATGGAGTCTTTTAAAGATCCATCAGTGGGAGGAAATAAGAGTAACAATTTTAATTCATATGAGGAAGCTATTAAAAAACAGGATCTATTGAAATATTAGCTTTTATTCTGCCTTTCTCTATTCCCTTTCCTCCCATATTTTTTTCTTTTCTTTTTCAGGAGCATGGCCTGTTCTTATTGATGACTTTGTGGAATTTGCGCGCCCTCAAATTGCTGGGACAAAAAGTACAACAGTGTAGCACTAAGGAACCTTCTAGAATGTACATAGTCTGTACAATAAATACAACGGGAAATACACAGTCAATTTCTGCTGGCTGGACCGAACTGAAGATCAATCCTCACAGTTCAGACTGAGGGTTGAGACCAACTTTAAGGATACATCTTGGACCATATCGTACTCATTCTTCTACTGGTGGTTTGGGCTTGTCTTCTAGTCTGGGCCACTCTAAACATTTATAATTCCAACATTGTGGATGTCATCTTATACCTGTGGACCATCTTAGTTTGTCTTCCCATAAGTCATAGAAGCTTGATGGTGATTATTTTGAGGTTTCCATTCTTGCATAAAGCACAATGCTGTCTTCATCAGAAAACAGTTTGGCATAAGAATTAAACATAATAATGAACACCACAAACAATTTATAAAAACTTCTTAAGTATATGCTTTGGGCTAGTTGCAAAGACTATGCTGGTAGCCCTTCAAAGGAGAGGGATTTATCTGAGTGTACCGGATCTGGAATGGTGTTTGCTTTGAGGGAATTTTCCTGGCAAACTACATGTACTGTTGATGTGAGTGGAATAGTGGATGAAAGAAATGTCACATATGACATTTATGACACATATGACAAATTTAGAATAACTTGGTGACTACCTGAAATATGTCTTGTGTTTCAGACTCTCACAAAGGTTCTACAGAACAGTCTGTGGTTGTCCTACCCATGTTTGTATGCAGTGGTCCTGCAGGGAAGTTTATTGAAAAACTATTATACTGGGATATGATGTTAGATTCCACTCGTCTGCGTCACAGCACAGAATCGGATTTCATTATGCTCTGAAATGCTTCTACACCTTTCGAATAAGTTAAACTATTTTGTTTGTTTTGAATGTTTTGGATTGCTATATAGTACAATGTTCTAAATTTAGGCATGAGGGTTTAGTTTTTGTTTTTTTAAACTTTTTTGTCATCGCACTATGGAACACAATGCAATTCACTTAATTTATAAGAAGATAGTAGGATTTACATTTTCCAAGTGGTTGTGATGAGCCGTGAAGTTCAATGTTTATCATATCGGCACTGCTCTTTCAGGCGATACTCCAGCCTTTATGACCTCTTGTGTTGAAGTGGCTGTACTGCTAAATCACTGTGGATGCCAAATCTTTACTCTGAGAGCAGAGGTTTTCAAAGGAGCGAGTGCTGGTGCAGAATACCAATGGCTTCTGTTATAGAAATTATTTGAACTTTTGATTGTTTTCATCTCACTTGCATTTGCTATTTCCACACAAAGCAGATTGTATGTTATTTTTTCTTGACAGGACCCATGACTTGCTCTCCTGATGAACAACAGGCTTGTTTCTCTGGTAACATACTGACATGTGAACAGGGCATACTTTAAATATTTTCAGGAAGTTAAAATGACGAACTTAGGTGTTGGATGACTGGCCTTTGATAGGGACAGTTTGCTCCACGTGTCCCGCTCCTCTTCATTTCATGCAGATATGGAAATGATTGAGCTGCTTTTAGTTACATGATTTGGAAACTGCATAGAAAGATTACCTTATAGATATATCATTATTCCAATCATAACTTTAATTTAGGAATACATTTCAAATACCAAAAGAAGGCTTAGAGTCAATTTTTATTCACGTTACAAGAATCTGGTTATTAAAAGAAAAAAGAATCTTACTGTTTTCAGTATTTCTTGATTTCAGTTTTGTAAATATGAAGAACTTCAATTATGAAAAAAATTATTAAAGATATATATGTATACACACATATATCTTTAGGATAAAGATATATAGTATACACATATATCTTTACAATAAAGATATATATGTATACACACACATACACATATATATCTTTAAAAGTTTTGCAGGCATATTTTGCTTATTCCCTACATGGACTGGTTTGAGTTCTGCTACTGTCTTCAGATTGAGTCATGTGTGGTTTGTTTTCCAATGAAAGCCTGCTGGCTCCCTTTTCACCTCAGACCTTTCTCATGAGAATCGTGATGTTCATTTGTGGCCTAATGCTTTGAGTTTGACAGATTTTATTTTTGAATGCAAGACTTTTCAACTTTGTCATCAGTTTGGTACTAAACATTTACAATTACTGTGTAATTATAAACAAAAATATATAAAGCTTTAATATAATCATGTAGCAAAAGAAGTCAAGGTTGTTCACCATGATGGCATCTTAGCATTAAACAAAACTATCACTAGGGCTCAAAAGAGAATCTGATTTAATGTGTTTATTCTGAGGATAAATATCTGCTTATAGGGACTGTTTTGTACTAAAAATGCTTACACTGTTCGGGGAGGGGCATCAGCAAGTTTGGAGAGAAACAGCCCACTCGCACACAGCCATTGCAGCTGCTCTGGGTCACAGGCGTCCGTCTTTGTGGGCGACAGTGCGCCATGCTGATTCCTTTTTTTTTTTTCCAGACAGACCCATAGGGAGAGTTTACTTTTTGCCAAATGTCAGAACAGGTACACATTTTTAAATGTAATGCTTTTTAAATAGTAAAATGTATAAAATGAGAAGTACCCACATATAAAATACTTGAGATCAAGGTTCTCTTCAGTGAATATCATCTGCATATCTCTGTAAGTTCAAGTGTGTCTTTTACGATCCCTGTCATATTACCAACAGAGGCAATAAAAGCTTCCGTGAAATTGCCGTGACTAAATCTTCTCACATATTATTTCAGTGCTTTAGTTTTTTCCCAAAGCTAAAATAGACTTGAAGACTTGGAGGAGGAGTAAGTACTCACGGAAGAGCACAGGACCGGCACGTTCGGGGAAGAGGCCAGTGCTTACTGTGTCAGTGTTTACGACTCTGCCCAGCTGCCATCTAAGTGAAGTTATTTATTTTTTCTTGGATGAGGAGTCTGACTCACTTTGTCGCCCTGCTCAGCTATGTACTGCTAGGTTGTTGGTTGACGTGCAAGCAGGAGCAAGTTGATCTGATAGATCACTTTGTGAATTAGAAAGGAAAGCGGTGCTGGGAAGATGCACGCATGCTCACAAAGTGTGCCTGTGTGAAACTGAACCAACTCTTAGACTTCGTGTGGCTCTGAACGTTTCATTGCGTATTTATTTGGACCCCTCCAGGGTGTTTTTTTTTTTTTTTTTAGTGTTATTGTTACCTTAAACTTTAAATAATATGGTTTATATTGGATGCTGAGATGTTTTGATAAGAGTTTATCAAATTTGATAATGTAATGATAAATGTTTTTAAATGTGAACTATTTATCATATAAATAACTGAATTGTGGTTTTTATATAACAGATGATGAACAGGGTCAAATTATGGCTCATCATTTAATTAATTATAAACTTGAGTGTATTTCCAACCCTTTTATTGCTTCAATTTTTATCATCATAGCAATAATTTTTATTTCTTAGGACTTTAGTGGAGTTAATTTCTGGTTTCCATTGATTCAACGTGGTTAACATCCTCAGTTTGTCCCACACTTTGGAGGCAGATGCAGGCGGGCAGAACAAGTGGTTCTCTCCCAGCGCTCTTGGCATCCTCTGCATTATCTGTCTGGAAACGCATTTCCTGCAGACCAGCTCTGATAGCTGTGCCCTGGGCTCAGTAGTTGGTGCTAGTGCAGGTCTTGACTTCTCTTTGGTTGATTTTTTTTTTTCATTTTTAATTATGTGACTGTGGGGAATGTACTCATGGGTGCAGGTGCTGGTTGAGGCCAAAAGAAGGCATCGGATCCTTAGGAGATGGAGTTGCAGGCAGTGGGGAAGCCAACGAATATGACTGCTGAGAACTGACAGGACCAGTAAGCGTGCTTTAATCTCTCCAGCCCCAGGGTAATTTAAAAAAATCTCATAAATAAGTAAATTATGGTGGGAAAAAACCACAGCCTTCATCACCACCTAAAAGGTAATGGTTTTATCTAGGTTGATTTAAAGAGAATTACTTTGTAGTTATTCATTTTTGCTTTTGTTACTGTTTTGACATGGGGGGGTCTCAGGTACTCTTGGCTTTTCTCAAAATCACTATGTAGCCAAGGAGATCCTTGAACTTCCGGTCATCAGCACCCATCTCCTGGGTGCTGGGATTACAAGTGTGTACCTCACACCAGGTTTATTTGGGGCTGGGGATCAAAGCTGGGCATTGTGTGTGTTAGGCAAGTCCTGTACCAACTCCTGAGCTCTACCCCTACTCTCTGATCCCAAGATTTCTAATATCTGTTTAAGTGTATGGTTTCTCTTCATTCACAAGCAAGTTGTATTAGTTACTTTGAGTTTTTGCAGTGATACTGTTCCAAGATCACCAAGTAGTTGCATACTTAGACCTTGCTTTGTATGCGATAATGTACGGTGTTTGAGCCATCAGATACAGGTGTCCCTGCTTAATTCAGAGATTTACACTTAACTTTATCTTTTGTTGTTGTTGTTGTTGTTGTTGCTTATGCTGTTAGTATGGGTTCTGTTCTGAGTCTGGGTCTCCCTGTGTAGACCAGGCTGCCCAGGAACTCAGAGATCCACCTGCCTCAGCATCCTGACTGCTGGGATAAAGGTGTCTGCCCACCTGCTGCTTTTCTCTTTTATAAGTGCTTCTTATGTGCCCACCTGCTGCTTTTCTCTTTTATAAGTGCTTCGTATGAGATTTGTTAGGATTGGATTTTTTAACTTTGTTTCAGCTTTGTGTTTTTGGAAATGGGTCACTGCTATAGCCCAGTGTTGCCACAAACTTTTAATTCTGCCTCTCAGCTTCCCACACGCTGGGAGTAAAGGCAGGTGGTCCCATGCCTAGTTTGGGTTGTTTTTCTTCCCCCCTTTTATTTTTTGTATGTGGTGTTTTTCTTTTATGTGTGCCATATGCAAGAAGGCAGAAGAGAGTGTTGGACCCCGTGAGATTGCAGTCAGGTGCTTATGAGCCACCACATAGCATCCACGAATGGCGCTCAGATTCTAGGGAAGAGCAACCAGTGCTCTTAACTGCCCGGCCGTCCCTCCAGCTTTTGGTTGGTTTTACTATGTGTGTTTTAAAATGTTTTGATTTTGCTTTTGAGTTGGTTTCATGTAATCCAGACAGGCCTTGAACCTACTGTGTAACTGAGGATGATCTTGAACTCCTGAGCCTCCGTAGTGCTGGGATCACAGGCATCAACCCCCATGTCTGGTATGCAGTGCTGGAGAAGGACCCCAGGGCCTCCTGACACCCTGTCCCTATGATGTGTTCTCGGTTGGCTGTAGGGAAAAATATCTCTACCTCTTTGACAAAGCTGCCAACCAGGGGAAAGACGTGAGACTAAAGGAAAGCAGCCTCTGGAAGAAAGAATCTGTCCAGTTCAAGGAAATAGAAGAGTTTTGAACCAAACTGGTGAAAACGAAGTTTGATTTGAAGCAAGTATTTGAGGCAAACACGGAACAGCCTAATTAGCCCACATAGAGGAAGGAAGAACAATTGCTTTACATAGAGAAAGTATGTTTGCATTTAAAGGCATTTTCTATATAGATATTAAAATTTTGTTTTGGTTTATGAAATACTCAAAGCTTTTTGTCTAGTGAAAAAATTGGGTGATATTAAACAAGACATTTTTCAAAAGAAAATAGCGATAATGATTGGGGATGAATTTTAGAGCGGCACAGTAGAGGAAAATGGCCGCGGGAGTCGCTGTGCTGTTGTGAAGGCTGGCGCAGAGTCCCTCGGCTGCCCCGTGGCTCAGCGGACGGTAACCAACACCATGAAGGACGTAGAGGCTGGCCCTTTACAGGCTGCATGCTTTCAAGCAACTGTGCGTGTTTGCTGCGGTCCTTAGAATTCATGGCCAGCCAGAACTGTGACGATCTTCCCACGCTTTTCTCTTCTCAGCTCTTCAGCCAGTGGTGCCGACACCAGAAATGGCTCCGTCAACGCATGATCCACACGTTGTAAAACTCAGTCACTTGTGGGTTGTAGGCCTCGGCATCGTCCTTGTGGGGTGCTGCTTCCGGACCATGTGCGTGGTTCGCTCCTCAGACTGCTGCAGGCTTCCACTGTGGAACAGAGTGGCCTCCATCTTTGTACTCGTTTGTGGTAGACGTATAATGTGTCTACTGTTTAAAGAGTGATGATACTGTAGATGGCCCTCTGTTGTCCTTGTGTGGATCCATTTTCACCCCTCACACTTTTAGCCTTGGAATTGTTCTACACTGCACAAATATTGCTGTTTCTGCACGTCCTCGTCGGTCCACACATGCCCATACGGGGGTATATTTTTCAAATGAGCATTCTTATCTACAAGATGTGCTATCCGGGTGACTTCAGATGGCCCGGAAATTGCCCTAGAATTGTCTGGGCTATGCTCCTCCTCCGCGAAGCAGGTGTTATCTGAAGCCAGTGCAGGGAGGGCAGTGTTTGGGGAGATGAGTTCAGTGAGGGTTGGTGCTGGTGGCTACCGCTGTGGCTGACGGGTGTAAGGAGTCTCTGACTGGTGAGGGACATTAAAAAGACATAAGTACTGCAATCATTAAGGTTTTCGGATCTTTTACTTTTGAGGTAACAGATTTTTGTTAAATTCTTTTTTTTTTTTAAGATTGATTTATTATGTATACAACATTCTTCCTCGATGTATGCCCGCACACCAGAGGAGGGCTCCAGATCTCAGTACAGATGGTTGTGAGTCACCATGTGGTTGCTGGGAATTGAACTCAGGACCTCTGGAAGAGCAGCCAGTGCTCTTAACCTCTGAGCCATCTCTCCAGCCCTTTTTTGTTAAATTCTTAAAGATTTAGTTATCATTTTGTTTCAGCTGCCAGTGCAGCCACAAAAGTTTGCTTCGGCCTAAAGTGGTCCCTGGTTACAGGTTGAAGGACAGTGTAGCAGTGGGGACGAAGCTTAGCCTGTAGACAGTCCTTGTCTAGCGCGTGAGGCCCTGAGTTCTGTGCCACTACTACTAATGAGCTTTTCTATGCAGCTGTGGCTTTTAAATTTTTAATGAAAATTTTCCGAAAACAGAGAGTGTAACAAGTCCATTTCAACATGTTTGGGTCATGGGCAGTCCTAACATGGGCATGCCACCTATGTTTGGACCTTGATTTATTTTGAAGCAAATTATTTAGCTGGTAGTTATTTCAGGGTAAGGAATTTTTAAATATCACCACCTTCTACTTTTCCATTAGTAGTGTCTTAGTGTTGGTAACCAGTCAGTGTGTAAACCACATTCCCTACACGTTTCAAGTCAGCATGTAGATAAACTACATATCTGTGCAAGTCTCTTCACCTACACCTTAGAAAGGTATTTGAGAAAGCTACCACGGCTTTAGTCTTTTATGTGCTGTTTCAAATTTATGGTAAAATTCTGATGTATAAAATATGTATCTGAATTTGGACATACTTGGAAAATTAATGAAATGTAACATTAGAAGCTAGCGTAAGAAGCTACTGTAAAGCAAAGGGCACGGTCAATAAGACAAAACAGCAGCCAACAGAATGGGAGAAGAACTTCACCGACCCACATTGGACAGGGGACTGATGTTTAAAATATACAAAGAACTTAAGAAATTGGTCATCAAAAGAACAAATAATCCAATAAAAAAGTGGGATACAGACCTAAACCAGAGAACTCCCAACAGATGAATCTAAAATGACTGAAAGACACTCAAGGAAATGTTCAACATCCTTAGCCATCAGAGAAATGCAAATCAAAACAACTATGAGATTCCATTCTATACCTGTCAGAATGGCCAAGATCAAAAACACTGATGACAACTTATGCTGGAGAGGATATAAAGTAAGGACAACACTCCTGCATTGCTGGTGGGAATGCAAACTGGTGCAGCTGCTTTGGAAGTCAGTATGGCGATTTCTCAGAAAATTAGGAATCTATCTACCTCAAGACTTAGCAATACCACTTTTGGATATTCACAAAGGATGCTCAATCGTGCCACAAGGACATGTGCTCAACTATGTTCATAACAGCATTGTTTGTCATAGCCAGAACCTGGAAACAACCTAAATGTGAACAAAGAATGGATAAAGAAGATGTGATAAACATTTATACAATGGGGTACTACATAGAAAAAATAATAATAATAATGACATCTTGAAATTTGCAGGCAAATGGATGGATCTAGAAAACATTGAGTGAGGTAACCCAGACCCAGAAAGACAAATATCATATGTACTCACTCAATGTGGATGTTAGATATAAAGCAAAGAAAAACTAGCCTACAATTCACAATCCCAGAGAACCTAGACAACTAAGAGGACCCTAAAAGATAATCATGGTTCTAATCTATGTGGGAAGTAGAAAAAGACAAGATTTCCTGAGTAAATAGGGAGCATGGGGACCATGGGAGGAGTGAGGAAGGGAGGAGAGTAGAGAAAAAGATATAGCTCAATAAAAATAAAAATGCTTATGTGCAAAAAAAATCATAAATATGTGGTTTTAAAAAGTGTAATAAGTCAGCAAGCTTTGAACAAACATAATAGACCCAGAAAATAGAAAAGACTCTTAGATCCTTAAAATATTGTTTTATGTGTGCACGATGTATATGTGTGGGGAGGGTATGCATGCTGTGGCATATACGTGGGGGTCGGAGTATACCCGGGGAGAGTACGTGGGTCCCAGAGATTAAACTCAGGTCATCGGGCTTTTATCAAGAGCGCCTCTACTCACTGAGCCCTGTTGCCAGCCCAGGGACTCTTAGATCTTAATAACCTAGTTTCTGCCAGGTGGTGGTGGCGTAAACCTTTAATCCCGACTCTCGAGAGGCAGAGGCAGGTGGTTTTTTATGAGTTCAAGGCCAGCCTGGTCTGCTAGAGCTAGTTCCAGAACAGCCAGGGCTATTACACAGAGAAACCCTGCCTCAAAAAACCAAAAGAAAACAAACAAACAAAAACCCAGTTTCCAAGTAAATGAAGCGGACATTTCTCTAATGTTCTTTAGTCTCTAAGTGTCGAATTAGCCTAAGGAAAGTATTCATTAATACTATAATGTAAACAAGTCTGCAGAGAGCCTGCTTCCTTCCCAGCGCTGCTCCTATCAGAGGAGGACAAGAGCTGAGTTTGTAGCTCAGTGACAGTACTTCACACGTGTGTAGCCCTGGGTGTGATTCTGCATTGAAAAGGAAGAAGGAGGAGGAGGAAAAGGACCATTGTTGCTGAGGCCATGCAGAAGTGAACCTTTGGACACTGGGGTGGGATTGTGAACTCTTATTGCACTGACTTGAGGAAAAAGATGAGTTTCTCCTGAACACTGAAATATAGAATTAGCATGTGATCTAAGAATCAAGGAATACTCAAGAGCATGGGAAGCAACTGTTTCTCTAAAACCATACGGAAATACTAGCACAGTAACTATAAAAGCAGAAGCAACGCAGGTATCAACTGACTGATGACAAGATACGTACCTACAGCGTTCAGTGGCATTTGTCAACAGAAAGGAATGAAGTATATAAGATGCTAGTAACAAATTTCAAAGTCTTCTTTAAAAACACCCTTAGCCTTCAGAGAGATGGAAAGTAAAGCTACTTTGAGCTCCTCACCCCCCCCTCCTTCAAACCCCATCATAAAACAAACTGCAGTAAGTGTTGGTGAGGTGGTGGGGAAGCAAGAAAAGAACCCGTGTTCACTATTGGTGGGAGCGTCAGCTAGCACAGCCATTATGGAAATGTGTACAGAGGGTCCTTTAAAAAGCGAAAACAACTACCATGTGAGCTGTGTGCGTACCCTAGATACATACCCAAAGGACTCTATCCTACCACAGGAACCACCACAGTGTCGATTACAACAAGTCAACGGAGCCAGCCCAGACACACTGCACATATCCACAGATGAATGGATAGCACTAGAAAGGGGACCGTGAGAGGGCAAGGGGAAGAGGGTGATAGATAGACCATGTGATGTGACAAAGAAAAGGAACTACAGGGGCGGGATCGAGATGCTGTAATTACGCTAACTACTTTGTGTGCTAATTAAAACAATGGAATAGTCTCCATGGGTGATCTTGAAAACATGGTAGGTGAGAAGAGCCAGTCTTAAAGGGGGGAAAGACATGATAGAGTAGGCAATGCCATGGAGAAGGATGTTGGCCTGGCACGCGTGCAGGAGAGTGAAGACCATCTGCTAACGGGCACAGGCTTGTTTGGAGGATGGCGATATTCTGAAATTAGATAAATGTCCACACTGAAGCTTTAGAAGGGCATATAAATTGAATATCATTAGCTTTTTTATGACAATATGTAGGATTGACGCACAAGGGGCCTCAATTTCCCCTTCAGAATGTTTCCTTTAAAAAAGACCTGACATTGTGATCTGAAGAAAAGAACTTGGTAAACGCCTGCTGATGAGCTCAAGTCTGGTACAGTACTTGTCTTCTGGTCTTTGGAAGAGGCTGGCCTGGGACAGGCTACAAGGAGGCTGCCCAGTAGATGAGAGCCACTGCCCAGTAGATGAGAGCCACTGCCCAGACATTCACCTGCACTCCTCTTAGGGGTCTCCTGGCTGCATCGCTGTTGAACAGCAAGGGAAGTGGTTGGTATTTCCTATGTCCTACTATTACCTGGGATTGAATGATAAACTGTCTTGATACCCTACAGTGTTTCCAAGAGAAGCCATGATGTCTACATTAAGAGAGTTCTTTGAATTAACCTTGAATTCTCATGGCATTGTGATGTTTATGCGGGAGGGTTGATTCTGTCTGCTTCCTGAGCACAGCCTGGTAAATTAGAGTGAGTCCCGTTTTCTCTGGTGTAGGCAGGCCAGACTGGCTGGCTCGACGCCAGCAAACACCTGTACTCAAAAGCCGAGTGTCTTGTGGGAGTGAAGTACCCTTGAGTTCTAATTAGTGAAAGGCAGCATTTCAACAAATTAGTTACATAATCCAACAGGTTTTTGTTTGAGCTCTAGGAATGGGTAGCATCTCGTGCAATAGGAGCAGCCTTGGGCCTGGCAGCACAGCTGGGTTTTTGTAAGGCCATGAACAGGCGGGAGCAAAGGAAGCGCTGAAGCTGAGCAGAGAGTTCTTTCAGGCCGCTCAGAGACCACTCAAAGGCAGGCTGAAGCCAGTCAGTCTGTACGGCCTGATGACTCAGACGCTCACTTGACCAATGCAGTGTGGGTTTGGTCTGTGGGTTGATTGTCGGGGCCGAGTGCAGAAGCCCAGAGCGAGAACTTTCAGGTGTCCTCTGTTCTACAAAAGCAGTGTTTTACAGCCATGGCAAAGATTCTGTTTCACTGCAGAGGAATGAGAAAATCACTGCAGTCAGTACTAAGGTTGGTTTCTACGTTTCCCCAGATCCGTTCAGAAAGCCTGTTTCACTTGGGCACAGAGACAACAGCAAACGTCTCAGGTTTTGATGACGCCTGGAGCCTTCTTCTCATTCGAGTTTCCTCATTGGCACGGCACATTTAAGAATCATTTGGTTCTGAAAGAGATCTCCACTTTGGCGAACATTTTCATAAAATAACAATGCATCCAGAGTTGGGTCCTTTTGAGACGATTTCTGCCGCTGAAAGCGGCTGGCTCTGCATTTTGCACGGGCTGATCTTCACGTCAGCATCCCCCCAGGCGACTTCTAAGGGGTGCAGCAGTTTACAGGACTTTGTAGATAACTTCAAACTTTTGTTGAGATAGGTTCTTGCTTTGTGGCCCAAGCTGACATTGAATTTTCTATCTTCTTAGTTAAGTTGTAAGAGACTTTTAAAATAGGTTCTGGCTGAAGTCCTTTAAACAGATATATTTTGTACGTAACGTTCGCATCTGATGTCCTTATGTGTGTGTACTGCTGGAATATCTACACTTTCTTCCTCTCTCCCACCCCTCACTCCTTCATTCCTTCCCTCTCTTCCTTCTCCCTCCCCCACTCCCTCCCCTGACCAAAAACTGATATAGTTCAATTGATAAGTTTTGTGATGTATAAGAAACTTTGGGCTAATTGAAGGTCGCTAAGACTCCCTCCTAATTTTCTATGTATTATATAGTTTAGATCATTTGAGCTTCATAGCTCAATTTAAATTTGAATGTGATGTAAGGGTCTAGATTCCAGTTCCAGTAGATCAGGCTACCCCTCCATCTAATTATATTAATACCTCTGCCAATAGGACAGCAGCCCACTATGTGGGGTTTATTGTCCAACTCTCTGGTGTCTCATGATTCTGTCACGTTAAATAAGAACAGAAGTGGAGGCTGGGGAGGTGGCTTGGTGGTTAAGAGCACTGACTGCTTTTCCAGAGGACCCATGTTCAATTCCCAGCACCCTCATGGTAGCTCACAACTGTCTGTAACACCTTTTTCAGGGGATCCGTCGCTCTCACACAGACGCACATGCAGGCAAAACACCAATGCACATGAAATCGAAATAAGTCATAAAATAAGCAGAGATGTCTTTCCATACATTCTACTACAACCAGAGAGCAGCGTGTGCCTAGCACCGAGTGGACAAGGGCAGGCGCACAGCACTGTGTCTTATAACAAGGCGCGATCTGGTGCCTGGTATCAAAGTAATGCTGTTCCAGAAGCCCCGCTGTAAATCTATACATTTATATGAAGACCATTATCATTTTAGGAATAAAGAGAATTTTTTTTTTTTTTTTTGGTTTTTCGAGACAGGGTTTCTCTGTGGCTTTGGAGCCTGTCCTGGAACTAGCTCTNGTGTGCACCTCCAAGGCCCAGCAGAAAACTCTTAAAAAACTCCCAGTTCCCCTAATCCCCAAGGACAACAACTGAGTTCACTTCAGTAATACAGACACATCAGGGACACCAATACTTGTACCACCTGTGTCCTCATGTTCACCGACCGAGGATCTGAATGATCAAGTTTTCCAAGTCATTGATTTTTTTTTTTTTTCGGTTTTTCGAGACAGGGTTTCTCTGTGGCTTTGGAGCCTGTCCTGGAACTAGCTCTGTAGACCAGGCTGGTCTCGAACTCACAGAGATCCGCCTGCCTCTGCCTCCCGAGTGCTGGGATTAAAGGCGTGCGCTACCATCGCCTGGCAATAAAGAGAATTTTATCTCAGAAGCGTAACATGTATAACTTGCTTAGATCTTCACATTCTGCTAGCTGCAGATTTTATGACTTCCCTTATAAATACTGCACTGTTTCAAAAATTATTTTTGATGTCATTGAATGTTTTAATTTCATGTATGATTTTTTGTGAATAGTATGTAAAAATAAAACAGGTTTTCTCCACTTATCTTGGACTCTGTGATGTTGCTAAACACCTTTATACATCCTGGTCTTTAATGAATCCTTTACAGTATACTACTATGTCATTTTGCCATTTGTGAAAGAAGACAGCTTTTTAATTCATGTGGGTTTATCTTTTTTTAATATTTTTTTTAATTTATTATGTATACAATATTCTGTCTGTGTGTATGCCTGCAGGCCAGAAGAGGGCACCAGACCTCTTTACAGATGGCTGTGAGCCACCATTTGGTTGCTGGGAATTGAACTCAGGACCTTTGGAAGAGTAGGCAACACTCTTAACCTCTGAGCCATCTCTCCAGCCCCTGGATTTATCTTTTATTTCTTATTTTACTCGCTAGTATAATGTTGAATAGGAGTGGTAGAGGGGCCTGCCTTTTACCCAAAAGAGAAGACATCTATTTTTACTATTAAGTGTGACAAGTACTTTGAACTCCAATTTTTCCTAGCTAATGAAAAATTTTTTTTCCTGAGTTTTTAATGTCTATTTAGATAATTATTTCATCTGTTCTTTTTTTTTTCATATGTACCACACTGATGGACTGTTTTGGTTATCAAAACACTTGCATTCCTCGACCAAACACACTTGGTTGTGGTGTCTTTTTTGTATATCATATCAGTTTGCAAATATTTTTATTATGATATAATTTAATAAGATTCATTTTCTTAAAGTGTACAATTTCAACAGCTTTCCATATTTTCTTGAGGCCGCACAGTTATCTCTGCGGTTGAAATCTCTGAGCATTTCCTCGCAGGAAATGCTGCCTACTGTCCATCCCTCCACTGCCTTTCCCTCCGTTCCTAACAATGACGAATGCATTGTCTCTGCAGGTCCCTCATTCATGAACATTTCACGTGGTCTTTGGGGATTAGTTTATTTTGCTTAGTACAATGATGCTAAGGCTTATAGTGTTCTGTGGCAAACATCAGTACTTCATTCCCTTTTATGACTAAATTATATTTCACTACAGATCTACATTGTTTATATATCTGTCAACTTATTGATAATCTGAATTTTATTTTTGATATTAGGATGAATAATAGTGTGATTTACATTTATGTACGTGTTTGTTTAAATGTTTAGAAATATATTTAGGATTCTGTAGTCTAGTAAATATGTTCAACTTTTTAAATTATTATTATTATTATTATTATT
>NW_026067911.1:240137-316561 GCF_014885135.2 Alexandromys fortis
CTTTTTTGGTTCCTGTCCTGGAACTAGCTCTTGTAGTCCAGGCTGACCTCAAACTCACAGAGATCTGCCTGCCTCTGCCTCCCGAGTGCTGGGATTAAAGGCGTGCGCCACCACCGCCCGGCTCTTTAACTTATTATTTTATATTTTATGTGTGTTGGTGCTTTGCTTATATGTGCCTGTCTGAGGATGTCAGATCCCCTAGAACTGGAGGAACAGACAATTATGAGCTGCCGCGTGGGTGCTGGGTATTGAACGCAGGTCGTCTGGAAGAGCAGCCAGTGCTCTTTCCACTGAGCCACCTCTCCAGCCTCTGTGTTCAGATTGTTTGTGACTTGTGATGAAGCCACTAGTTTCAGCAAGCTGTAGGAGATTGGAGAACAGCCTTTCATGTGTAGGAGCCAGAGGCTGGAGATGCCATGCTCCTTGTCCGGGAACTTGCTGTCACTCTCTCGGAACTTTCTAAAGAACATCTCCAGCTTTCCTCTTAGCACTGCTTTCATGGTGACCCAAAAGTTTGTGTGTGTTATGTATTCATTTTCATTGAATTCTAGGAAGTCTTTAATTTCTTTCTTAATTTCTTCCTTGTCCCAGTGGTGATTCAGTTGAGATGTACTCAGTTTCCATGAGATTGTAGGGTTTCTGTGTTTTGTGTTGCTGTTGAATTCTGACTTTAAGTCATGATGATTTGCTAACATACAGGTGCTTATTCCAGTTTGCTTTAATCTGTTGAGATTTACTTTGTGACTGAGTATGTGGTCAATTTTAGGGAAGGTTCCATGAAGTGTTGAGAAGAAGGTATATCCTTTTCTGTTTGGGTGGAATGTTCAATAGATCTTGGTTAAGCCCAGTTGAGTCATAACTTCTGTTAGTTCCTTTATATTTCTGTTAATATTCTGTCTGGTGAACCTGTCAACTAGTGAGAGCGGGGTGTTGAAGTCTCCCACTATTAGTGTGTTGCTCTATGTGTGATTTAAGTTTTCGTAGTGTTTATTTTTACATATGTGGGTGCTCTTGAATTTGGGGGCATAAATGTTTAGGATTGAGAATTCATCTTGATGAATTTTTCCTGTGGAAAAATATGAAATGTCCTTCTTCAATTTGAAACACTTCTGGTCCTAAGAACTTCAGAGGCTAGTTATCCTTTATAAAATTTTCTAACTTGCAATGTGGTAGGTCCGGATGTATGGGAAATGAATGAGGTGCTCTGTTATTGAAAACTTTCTAGGTATTAGGCAGATATTTTATTATATGGTTTCATTTGGTCTATAGAACTTCTCTAAAGAATGTATTCTAGAGGTTTCCCTATGTGACAGAAGAAGAAATTGATGCTTAAAAGAAACGAAACATTTAAAGGAGTGGGGGATGGCCCAAGCAGTAAGTGCTTGCTGTGTAAGCAGGAAGAACTAGTCAGTCTTAGCACCTGAGTTTAGTTCCCCAGCAACCCACATAAAAAGCCAGGACTGGAGAAGTGGACACAGAGGTATCTTTGGGAGTTACTACCTAGGAGTCCAGTCAAATCTTTGTTGTCCAGATTCAGTGGAATACTTTAGTTTCCAAAAGTAAGGAAGAGGAAAAAACCTTGATAAAGACACCCAACCTTAATCCTCTGGCTTCTCCATGCATATGCCTGCACACTTGTGATGGTATATCTCCACACACAAATAAGTGAGAAGTTTCAAATCGAGATCAGTATAGCCCTAGGAGTCCAAAGTACCTCTGCCTCTCAGTGAAAGGTGAATAGTTTCATCAATGTATTGTTTTGAATGAGAAGCTTCCCCCATAGGTTTAGATGTTTGAATAATTGGTCTCCAGTTGATGGTGCTGTCTGAGTGGTTTATGAAGTATGAACTTTCTGAAAGAAGTGTGTCATTGGAGGCAGGCTCTGAGGTTTCAACAACTCAACTATTCCAAATTAGCTTTCTCTGCCTAATGTTTGTGGATTAATATGTGAGCTCCCAGCTTGCTGGTTTGCTCCCATGCCTGCTTGCTATCGGCTACTGTGCTGTCTCTACCATCATGGACTCTTGCTTTGTAACTAAAACCAAAATAAACTCTTTTTCTGGAGAAAAAAGAAAGAAATGTCCTTCTTCATCTCTTTTGATTAATTTAATTTGAAATCTGTTTCGTTATATATTAGGATAGCTACACCTGCTTGCTTTTTTTGTCTATTTGACTGGATCATCTTTTCCAAACACTTTATTCTGAGGTTATATGTATCTTTGAAGTTGAGGTATGTTTCTTATATGTAGCAGAAGGTTGGCTTTTGATATCATAAACACTCTGTTAGACTATGTCTTTTTAAAGGCAAATTGAGTCCATTGATATTAAGAAATATTAATGATCTGTTAATTCCTGTTTTTTTTTTTTTTGGTTTTGTTCTTGTTGTTGATAGTGTGTGTGTTTCTCTTCTTTGGGATTTGTTGATAGGGGAGTATCTATTGTCTGTGTTTTTGTGAGTTCAGCTAACTTTCTTAAGTTGGAATTTCCTTTCTAGTACTTTCTGTAGTGCTGGATTTGTGGATAGGTATTGTTTAAATCTAGTTTTGTCATGGAATATCTTGTTTTGTGTCTATGGTGATGGAAAGTTTTGCAGGTTATAGTAGTCTGGCCTGGCATCCATGGTCTCTTAATGTCTGTCAAAGACCTTTTGACTTTCAGAGTCAAAACTGGGATGTTATTCTGATAGGTCTACATTTTATGTTACTTGACCTTTTTCCTTTGTAGTTCTTTTAATTAATTAATTAATTAATTAATTAAAGATTTCTGTCTCTTCCCCACCGCTGCCTCCCCCTTCCCTTCCCCTCCCCCAAAGAAGCCCCCCTCCCTCATCAGCCCAAAGAGCATTCAGGGTTCCCTGCCCTGTGGGAAGTCCAAGGACCACCCACCTCCATCCAGGTCTATCTAGTAAGGTGAGCATCCAAACTGCCTAGGCTCCCACAAAACCAATAGGTGCAGTAGAATCAAAAACCCATTGCCATTGTTCTTGAGGTCTCAGTAGTCCTCATTGTCCACTATATTCAGTGAGACCGGTTTTAACCCAGGCTTTTTCAGACCCAGGCCAGCTGGCCTTGGTGAGTTCCCGATAGAACATCCCCATTGTCTCAGTGTGTGGGTGCACCCCTCGCGGTCCTGAGATCCTTGCTCGTGCTCTCTCTCCTTCTGCTCCTGATTTGGACCTTGAGATTTCAGTCTGGTGCTCCAAGGTGGGTCTCTGTCTCTGTCTCCTTTCATCGCCTGATGAAGGTTAATGTTCAGGAGGATGACTATATGTTTTTCTTTGGGTTCTCCTTCTTATTTAGCTTCTCTAAGAACCCGAATTATAGGCTCAATGTCCTTTATTTATGGCTAGAAACCAAATATGAGTGAGTACATCCTCCTTTGTAGTTCTTAATGTTTTTTCTTTATTCTGTGTATTTAGTGTTTTGATTATTATGTGGTGAGGGGACTTTTTTGGGTCTAGTCTACTTGGTATTCTGTAAGTTTCTTATATCTTCATAGGCATTTCCTTCTTTAGGTTGGGAAAGTTTTCTTCTATGATTTAGTTGAATATATTTTCTGTGCCTTTGATCTGGTCTTCTTCCATCCCTACTATTCTTGGGTTTGGTCTTTTCATAGTGTCTCAAATTTCCTGATGGTTTGTGTTATGACTTTGTTGGCTTTAATACTTTCTTTGACCACTGAATTAATTTCCTCTGTCATACCTTCAATGCCAGAGATTCTTTTTCCATCTCTTGCATTCTGCTTATTATGCTTGCATCTGTAGTTCCTGTTCATTTACCCAGATATTCTATTTCCAGAATTCCCTTGGTTTGCATTTTCTTTATTGCCTCTAGTTCAGTTTTCAAGTCTTGATCTGTTCTCTTCACATGTTTGTTTCTTCTTAGTTTTCTTGGCTTACTTGACATTGATTTCTTTCAATTTTTGGTTTGTCTTTTCCTCGATTTCTTTAAGATATTTTTTTCATTTCCTCCTTAAGGGCCTATATCATCTTCATAAAGTTAGTTTTAAGTGTTGGGATGCTCAGGTCTTGCTGTTGTTAAATCACTACGTTCTTACGGTGCCATATTGCTCTTTGTTGTTGAATGTCTTCTTGCGCTGTTGTCTACCCACCCCTTCTTCCAATTGGTGCAGGCAGTGCCTATGTGCAGGGAGCCAGTCCTGGGTTGGTGGACCAGTTCTGAGAACATGTAAAGAGTACTCAAGGAATGAGTGAGCCAGGCTTGATGGTCAGGAGAATCTTTCAGCTTGACTAACAACCAGAGTGCTTCTTTATTTATACAGAATTCAGTAAACAGGGATAGATTCATGTTGTTCTAAAACATAGATTATATCATTTTTGTTATTGGATGTGTGTTTCACTTCCTCTTGCATAATTTTTAGTCATCACTGATAAACCATGACAGAACAGAGTTACATTTCCAATCACTTTCCCTCAAGTTTTGACATCATTAATGAACAAAGTTATCATTTTTATTCATTAACCCTATAACCCAATTTTTAAGAATCTAGAGGCACATGATAGCCTGCTCTCAGGCTAGTAGCTGTTGTGGCTATAAGGACACTAGACCAAAACAAAATATTCAAGCCAACCCAGACATATTGCCATGTCTAAAGCAGTGTATTATTAACTCTTAAGGGTTAGTGTCCAAGAGATATCCTCAGGCCAAAGCTGCTGCAGTATTATTCAAATTCTGGCATAATACAATGTTCATATTTATATCTTTATAAAATTTGTTTATAAGTATAATCCTGGTTATTCTGTTATTCCTTGGTCATATGATACCATAGTGGTCTGTATGAGATAACTTTTCGAAGAAAGGAAGGTCCTGATGTCTCATACTTTTATCATAATTTTTCTACATAATTCTTTGCCCATCAGTATAAGTCTCTGTGTAGGGCAGAGATAACTTTAGCTAATCTTAATTTTGTTGCTGTATATGTCATATAATTGCCTGAGTGTGTAGTGGGAAGATGCTTGCATGATTTGTGGCCAACTCCTCTAGCCCAGTGAGTTTTTTTGACCTCTTAAAGTTTAGTTTTAATTATCTTGTTCCTCAGTAAGTACATGGACAGATGTTTTAAGAATATCTCACAGCCGGGGCTGGAGAGATGGCTCAGCGGTTAAGAGCACTGGCTGCTCTTCCAGAGGTCCTGAGTTCACTTCCCAGCAACCACATGATGGCTCACAACCATCTGTAATGAGATCTGGTGCCTCTTCTGGCCTGCAGGCATACATGGAGGCAGAACATTGTATACACAATAAATAAATAAAATCTTAAAAAAAAAGAATATCTCACAGCCTCATAAAGAGATCTCTGGCTTCTTTACGTGTGTCACAACTTCCAAGGCCTTCAAATAGATAAGGATATCTCTCTAAAAGCAGGAGGGGTAGTATGTTCAGGAATTTTCTGGTGAAGCTTATAAGCAGTACTCCTGGGAGAAGGCATAAATGATTCATAAGTCATTTCCATCCATTCAAAATCCCCAAATTGTACAAATATTAAAAGATCCCCAAGTATGTAACAGGCGGAGACGAAAAGCAAAGGTGGCATGGCGGCCATGATGCCGCTCGGCTTTGCTGGATCTTTCTCAAGCAGCTGTGCTTTTATGGCTTTTGCTGTTACCATCAGATACGGCTCTGCCACTTATGCCTCTGGGGGCCTCTCTTTGTCCAATTGGTTCAGGAAGTGTCTGTCCTCTGGGAGTCAATGTGTATGGTTGGGTTTGGGGGGCGGGGTGGGACTTGTAGATTACAGGGTCCAATGGGAGTGGGTGGTGGTGGAGCAGTCTGCCAGCAAGGAGTCTTACTTGTCTGGCTAGTGGGGCTGCAGTGGGTGGGTGGGGCACGAGATGTGCCCTGGGGCCTAGGGCCTAGGGATGGGGCTGTCCAGCCAGGAGACCAGTCACTCAACTCTTTGTCCAGTTGGTGCAGGCAGTGTCTGTTCCTTTGAGGGGTCACTGATGCTGTGGGGGGATGATTGGGTTTATGGAGCAGAGTGGAGTGAAACTTGTAGATTACAGGGACCAATCAGGTGTTTTAGATAGGCAAAGTATCCAGCTTCACAGAGTTAAACAAATGCAACATAAAACAATACAACACATCTTTGCACCATTCAACAAATATTCCACAGCATAAATGAATATAACACATCTTAAAATAATATTCCACAAAATAGATTGATCCCCATATTCCTGAGGAACTGTCACACTGACTTCCATGGTGGCCGTTACAAGTTTGCATTCCATATTCTTGCCAGTATTTGTTGTTACAGATAAAGTTTGTAAGTAATTTTTATTTGCATTTTCCTGATGACTAAGGATGTTGGACATTTCTTTGTTTCTCAGCCATTTAAGTTCCTCTATGAAGAATTCTGTTTAGATCTGAACCCCATTTTAAAAAATATTTATTTTTATTTGCTTTTGTGTTTTGTCTGCATGTATATGAGGGTGTCAGATCATGGAGTTACAGACAGATGTGAGTTGCCATGTGGGTGCTGGGAATTGAACCCAGGTTCTCTGAAGGAGTAGTCAGTGCTCTCAACCGCTGAACCATCTCTTCAGTCCCCAGTTTTTAAATTGGGTAGTTTTCTTGATGTCTAGCTTTTTGACTTCCTAATCTATTTCAGATGTATAGCAGATGATAATCTTTAAACATTTGGTATGCTGCTGCTTTGTCCAAATGACAATGTCCTTTGTCACACAGAAGCTTTTCAGTTTCACGAGGTTCCATTTATTAATTACTTTAGTGCCTGCACTATCAGTGTCTATTCAGAAAGTCTTTTCCTGTGCCAAATGGGTCCAAGGATATTCATCCCTTTACCTTCTATCAGGTTCGGTGTATGTGGTTTATGGTGAGTCTTTGGTACATTTAGAGTTGAATTGTGTGCAGAGTGATAAGTATAAACCTATTTAGAGTCTTCTACATCAGCTATTTGTTGAAGAGGTTGTTTTTATTTTCCCCAGTGTATATTTCTGGCTTATCAAAAATCAGGTGTCCACAGGGATTTATGTCTGGGTCTTCAATTTCATTGACATGCTTGTTTTTGTGTCAATACCATGTTGCTTTTATTACTATAGCTCCATAGAGCAATTTGAATTAGAGATGGTTCAAGTTCCTCCAATAGTTCTTTTGTTGTTTAGGATTTTTTAAAAATTCTTTAAAAATACAGTGCATCCTGATCATAGTTTCCTTTTCTCTCCCAGATTTATTTCTCCACTTCCCTTTAGATAAGAATAGGCTCCCCAGGGATAGCAACTGAACACAGCATAGCAGGTTAAGTAAGACTAGGTACAATATCAGGGCTGGGTGAAGTAATCCAGCAGGAGGAAAACATCCCAAGCGCAGGCTAAAGAGTCAGAGACATACACTCCATTCCCACTGTTAGGAGTCCCACAAAAAAACCAAGCTAACAATCATAACATGTTCACAGAGGACCTACCTAATGTAGACCCACATAAGCTCTGTCATTGCCTTTTCACTCTTTTGTGGGCCCCATGAGCCCAACTTTGTTGATTCCGTGGGCTGTTTGCCCCTGGTGTTCTCAATCCTCTGGCTCCTATAGTTCATCCTTCTGGGTGGAGGGGTTCCCAGAGTTCTGAGGGAAGGGACCCACTGGAACTCCCCAATCTGGGATCTCTCTCCACATAATGTTTTGTTGTGGGTCTCTGTATCTGCTCCCATCAGCGGCCAGAGGAAGCCTTTCTGATGAGCAGACAAGGCATGAACCTATGAGTACAGCAGGATGTCACCAGGAAATATTTTGTTGACTTTTTTCCTATCCTAGGTCTCTGGGATATCCAGCCTTTGGTACCTGGTCATCCAGGCAGTTTCAGGCCTGGGACTCAAATTAGACCAGTGATTTGTTTGGTCACTTCTACAAGTTCTGTGCCTCCATTGTCCTGACACATCTCACAGGCAGGATAAATTGTAGGTCAAAGGTTTTGTGACTGGGTTAGTCTCACCATTGAAAGTTGTGTGGACAGAGAAGATGGCTGCCTGGTTCAGGTTCAGTATCTTTCATTAGTAGGAGTTCTCATGAGGGTGATCTTAATAGAATCCTGGGAGTTTTGACTGCATTAGGTCTCTTCATTGACCACCAAATGTCCTCCAATTCCACTTCCCTCTCCCAGTCACTTCTCTCTCCATCCACCTGCCCTCCCTGATGCCTCCTGTTCCCATTCCTACCAGCCCCCAGTCCACCAATATATTTCCCCTTCCCAGAGAGATCCATACATCCTCCTCCTAGAGCCTTCTTGTTCCTCAGCCTCTCTGGGTCTGTGGGTTGTAGCATCATTATCATTTGCTTAATAAATAGTATCTAGTAGAAATTCTAATTGGTCTTATCTGGAGTCAGATATCAGGGTAAGTGCTAAATGAACAGAGAAGTAAAGGAACCAGCCACTAGAGAGCCCTTTTACTTCTACCAAATCTTCAGACCAAAGTGAGCAAGATCCTGTCTCCAGAAGTGCTCCTGTCTCCTCCCACCTTATATTCCTTTCTCTTCCCAGTCATATCCCTTCCTGTGTCTACCTCCTTAGTGCTGGGAATAAAGGCATGTTGATGTGGGATTCCCTTCTGCATGCTGTGAATACCATTTGCTAATAAAGGACTGCTTTGGACTGATAGCAGAGCAGAACTTAGGTAGGTGGGGAAAACTAAACTGAATGCTGGGAGAAAGGAGGTAGAGTCAGAGAGAAGCCATGGAGCCACAGCCAGAGACAGATGCTGGGAAACTTTACCCAGTAAACCACAGCCATGTGGCAATACACAGATTAATAGAAATGGGTTAAATTAATATGTAAGAGTTAACCAATAAGAAGTTACAGCTAGTGAACCAAGAAGTAATTTAAATTATATGATTTCTGTGTGATTATTTCAGGAATATGGGCAGCCAGGAACCAACAAGTGGCCTCCTTACTACAGCGTGTGACTCCCAAGTACTGGGATTAAAGGTGTGAGCCATCGCTGCCACCAGTCTGTTTCTCTTTTAGATTGGATCAATCTTGTGTAGCCCAGGGTGGCCTTGATCTCAAAGAGATCTATTTGCCTCTGCTTCCCAAATGCTGGTATTAAAAGGTGAGTACCACTACTGCCTGGCCTCTATGGCGAACTGGTGGCTACGTCTGCACTCTGATCTTCAGGAAAGTTTTATTTGTTAGATCACAAACAAAATATCCCTTATAAGTGAGTACATACCATGTTTGTCTTTCTGAGTCTGGGTTGTCTCACTCAAGATTTGCCCCTCCAAGTTCCATTCATTTGCCTTCAAATTTCCTGGTGTCCTTGTTTCTAAGAGCTGAGTAACACTCCATTGTGTAAATATACCACAATTTCTTTATCCATTTCTCCATTGAGGGACATTTAGGTTGTTTCCAGGTTTTGCCTACTACAAATAAAGTGGCTAGGAACATAGATGAGTAAGTGTCCTTGTGGTATGAATGATCATCTTTTGGGTATATGCCCAAAAGTGGTATAGCTGGGTCTTAAGGTAGATCAAGTCCCAATTTTCTGAGAACCCACCACATTGATTTCCAAAGTGGCAGTATAATTTTGTACTCCCACCAACAATGGAGGAGTGTTCCCCTTGCTCCGGGCTCCACATCCTCTTCATCATGATCTGTCACTTGTGTTTTTGATCTTAGCCATTCTGACATGTGTAAGATTTTTGGAATCTCAGTGTTCCTTTACATTTCCATGAGGGCTAAGAATGTTGAATATTTTTTTAATATTATTCTTTTGATATTTCCCTGTTGAGAATTCTTTGTTTAGGTCTGTACTCTATTTTTTTATTTGAATTATTTAGTTTGTTGCTGTCTAGTTTCTTGAGTTCTTTATATATTTTTGATATTAGCTCTCTGTCAGATGCGGGTTTGGTAAAACCTTCTCCATTTTGTAAGCTGCTACTTTGTTCTATTGACAGTGTCCTTTGCCTTTACAGAAACTTCCCAGTTTCATGAGGTCCCATTTAATTGGGCTTAGAGTTTGTGCCATTGGTGTTCTCCTGTGCCAATGGCTCAAGGCTACTTCATACTTTCTCTTCTATCAGTTTCAGTGTACCTCATTTTATGTTGAGATCTTTGATCAACTTGGACTTCTTTGTGTAAAGTGATAGATATGGATTTATTTGTATTTATCTACATGCCAACATTCATTTGACCAACACTGTTTGTTGAAGACACTTTCTTTTTTCCATTGTATATTTCTGGCTTCTTTATCAAAAAATCATAGGTGTATCAATTTATCTCTGGGTCTTTGATTAGATTTCATTGATCAACCAGTCTGTTTTTATGCCAGTACCATGGAGTTTTTAATATTATAGCCCTGTACTACAGTGATGGCGATGCCTCTGAAGGCTTTTTTTTAAATTATAAAGGATTGTTTTGTTTCTTTTTTTGTCTTTTTTTCCCTTTATGAAGTTGCTTATTGTTCTTTCGAGGTCTGTAAAGAGTTGTGTGGGAATTTTGATTGCTTTGAATCTGTAGACTGCGTTTGGTAAGATGACCAGTTTTACTATGTTAATCCTACCAATCCATAAACTTTCCATCTTCTGCTATCTTCTTCAATTTTCAATTTCCTTCTTCAACTTTGTAAGTTTTTTTAATCATACAGGTCTTTCATTTGCTTGGTTAGAGTTACTCCAAGACATTTTTTTTTGGTAGCAGTTGTGAAGTGTTTGTTTCTTAGCCCTTTTATCTTTTGCATATAGGAGGGCTATCTTTTTTTTTTTTTTAACCTTGTATCTAGCCACTTCAATGAATGTGTTTATCAGCTGTAGGAGTTCTCTGATATAGACTTTTTTGGGTCACTTATGTATTCTACCTTATTTATCAGCTGCAATACTTTGAAATCTTTCTTTCCAATTTTTATCTACTTGATCTCTTTAGTTGTTTTATTGCTCTAGCTAGAACTTCAAGTACTATATTGAATAGATGAGAAAGTGGAAAGCCTTGTCTCATTCCTGATTTTAGTGGAAATGCTTTGAATTCCTCTTCATTTAATTTGATATTGGCTATAGGCTTGCTGTCTGTGGCTTATATTATTGTAGAAGGAGCGGCGGGGCTGTGTTCTGGCAGCCCTGGCTCCCACATGGCAGGCTTATGCCCCGAAATAATTACATGGAAACTGTATTTTTTTAAACACTGCCTGGCCCATTATCTGTAGCCTCTTATTGGCTAGCTCTTACATATTGTTCTAACCCATTTCTAATGTTCTGTGAAGCCCACGAGGTGGCTTACCAGGGAGGATCCTAACCTGCGTCTGTCTGGAGTGGGAGAACCATGGCGACTCTTCACTTAGCTTCTTTCTCCCAGCCTTCTCTTCTGTTTACTCCACCCACCTATGTTCTAACCAATAAAATGGGCCAAGGCAGTTTATTATAATTAACCAATGTTCTTCCTCCCTCATATTATGATCAGGTATATTGCCTTGTATCCCTATTCTCTTCAAGACTTTTGTCAGGCAGGGGTGTTAGATTTTGTCAAAGGCTTTTTCAGCATCTAATGAGATAATCCTGTGGTTTTTTTTTTTGTTTGTTTGTATGGTGGATTACATTGACAGATTTTTATATGTTGAACCATCCCTGAATCTGTGGGATGAAGCCTACTTGATCATGGTGGACAGTCTTTCTGGTTTACAAGCATTTGAGATTTTTGCATCCTTGTTTATGAGACAAATTGGTCTGCAATTCTTTGTTGAATCTTTGTGTGGCTTGGGTATCAGGGTGACTGTGGGCTCATAAAATGACTTTGGCAATGTTCCTTCTATTTCTATTCTGTGGAATAATTTGAGTATTGACATTAAGTCTTTTTTGAAAGTCTGGTAGAATTTAATGCTAAAATCTTCTTGCCCTGGGTTTTTTTTTTTTGGGGTGGGGGTAGGGATTGGGAGATTAATGACCATTTCTATTTTCTTAGGGGTTATCCATCTATTTAAATTGTTTACATGATCTTGATTAGTGTTGCTAAGTGGTATGCATCGAAAAAACATCCATTTGTGTGTGTGTTTCCATATGATGGTGAGAATTGTCCTTTCATGATCTGTGAAGAACTGTATTGGAATTTTGATGGGGGTTGAACTGAATTGTTTTTGGTAAGGTAGTCATTTTTACTATCTTAACCTATGAGCATGGAAGACCTTTCCATCTTCTAATAGCTTCAATTTCTTCAATATCTTGAAGTATTTGTGTCTTTCACTTGCTTCATTAGTCAATCCAAGGTATACTACTTGAGGCTATTGTGAAAGGTGTTGTTTCCCTGATTTCTTCTCCAATCCATTTGTCATTTGTATATATGGCTACTAATTTTGATGAGTTTGGGTCCAACTACTTTGCTGAAAGTGTTATGTCAGTTGTAGGAGTTTCCCAGGGGAATTTTAGGGTCACTTATATATACTATCATAGAATCTGCAAATAAAGATACATTGGCTTCTTCCTTTCCCATTTGTATCCCCCTTTATCTCCTGCAGTTGTCTTATTGCTCTAGGAATGACTTCAATGTTGTCTGAGTTTTTCTGTCCTGCTCGGTCCCCACAATCGTTAAGTCCCAAAGAAATCACACAGAGGTCTACATTGGCCTATAATCTGATTGGCCCATTAGCTCAGGCTTCTTATTAACTCTTACAACATATATTAGCCCATTATTCTTGTCTGTGTTAGCGACGTGGCTCGGTACCTTATTTGGCGGGGCAGTCACATCTTGTCTATATTCTGCCAATTTTATTTTAAATAAACACTGATTGGCCAATAGCCAGGCAGTAAGTATAGGTGGGACAAGCAGACAGAAAGTAGAGGAGGGTCAAGGAGAACAGGAGAATTCTGGGAAGAAGGAAGTCCTAGTGGGCAGTCCTGACCCAGCCATAGAAGAAGCAATAGGACATTTGGATTGCAGACAGTTACTAGGCCTGGCTCTAATGTGGATTCTGGTGTTCTCAACTCAGATACTCACACTTAAACAATAAGTGCTTTATACAAAGTGACACATCTCTAATCCCACAGTTACTCTTTTTAAAAAGCATTATTTTATGCCAGGCATTGTGACACACACCCTTCCTCAGGAGGCAGAAGCAGATGAGTTTCAAGGTCAGCCTGTTCTACATAAGTTCCAGGCTACAGAGTAAAACCTTACGTCAAAAAGCAACCCCCACACCAATACAGCCGGTGAAGGCCATGCTATTTCTATATAATAATGGAGAATTAACTTGGGAAACTAACCTGAAGCAAGCTTGGCACTGCTGGTTATGATGAGAAGACAAAGGATGAATTCAAATAATGGAGAAGCACTCAAATATCGGACAATTTTTATTTGATAAATTTCATAAATGTGAAAAGACTAGAGATGTACAGTCAGTACGGTATGGTTATTGATGATCAGACACTGAAAGGATGATCCTAGATGCCACAGAGTCTGTGGCCAACACTCGACACTGCTGCCATGTCTCCAGCTGCTCACTCCTCACAAGAATCTAGCACTTGTCACCACAAACATATTATCAGGGATGGTTTATTTTTGTGGAATATCATTCAACCTAGTGTGCATCAAATAGCACTTTAGTAATGCATCAATTTTATATAAATGATTCATTTTAAAATAGAAATAAAAATGCCTATAAAGGGAAGTCAAAATTAATACAACATATATCTCTTTGGTTGACTAATTTATACCTGCTTATATTCCAAACTGGACAGGGTATACACGAATATAGAAGATTCCTTTTCCCTTCAGGCTCCAAACTTACTTTGAGGATTCTGTTTTTAGTTGTAAAGTTTTAGTAGCTTTAACCTCTGTCCAACAAGAGTCTCAAGCATCTCAGAAAAGTTCAGTTCCTGAATATTGTGCAAGAGAAATAACCTCAGTCCATTAATATTAACTAATGACAGGGCTAACCACAAGTTTTCCCATAGGGCGATTTGTCTAGTTACAAATCTCAGGATAGATTTGTCTCAGAATATTGCTTGGGTTTAGGTCAACTCTGGGAGCTTTTCTGCATTCCAGATTTCAGACCCAAAGAAGAGGTAGAGGCAACAAAACCATAAACTGTGCATCTCCCCTACCCCACAGCAATCCTTGACAGCTGCAGTTCTCACTGGCTCACAGCTAACTCTGGGCAAGTCTGTGATGCTAAAGCCAGGTAGGGTGCTGACTGGCAACTGTGCCAACTAACTTGATGCTTGCCATTATTTCCATGTCTAGCCTTCAGATCTGAGATCACTGGGAAACTAACAGTAACATTTGGCATTTACTGTCCTTTGATAGAGAAAAGAAGTTGGTTATTAGAATTGACCTATCCAAAGACTTGGACAGAAATATGCAAGGGGAGCTCTTCTGGCATTTTGTAGTAAACTTTTATCATACAAACAATAGCACCAGAATACTACAAAACCAAAAGCAAAATAAAGCCTCCACTGCTTTATCACATTCTTAAGTGAATACAAGAAAACCATGTTTCGAGGGTAGATAATATTCCTCCCTGAAAGCAGTTGTTCTGAGCTACAAAGCAGAATGAGTATACCAGTGGATGTCTTATTTGTTTACTGTGGTGTTGGGGATGGAATCGAGGACTTCAAACATGTTAGCCAAACATTCTACCACTAAGCTATCCCCCAACCTATCCACTGTTATGTGGAATATAGGCTGCAGGTGTAGGCTTATGCTGGCATCTCCTATGCATGCATAAAGCTATGAATTTGATCCTCAGCTCCACTAAAAAAAAAAAAAAAGAGGGCTGAAGAGAGGGCACAATGGTTAAGAGTACTAACTGCTCTTTCAGAGGACCCAGGTTCAATTCCCAGAACCCACATGGCAGCTCACAACTGTCTGTATCTCCAGTTCTAGGAAATTCAACACTCTCACACACATACACAGGCAAAACACCAATCAATGCATATAACATTTAAAAAAATTATTAAAAAAAGAATAAAAAAGGAAGTCTTCTTAACTAAATAAAAATGATATAAAAATAAAAATGACTACCACTCAATGCTAGGCCACATGTTGGCCAGCTGAATGCTGGTCGTCTCATGGTGACTTTGTAGTACTCTGTCAATAATCAACACCATAAGACATGGAAGGCATACCCATTCAATGTCATTTTGTTGCATGTATGTTCTTTATTCTAAGGGATAAAACATCTATTATCTTTCTATCATCTATTCCACTGAAGGTATATGTAATATATCATCTCTAGAATATAAATAAGAGTATTTTCAGAACAGGTCATCATAAATATAATTCTGTAATGTCTAAGTTAAAATGGGCTATTTATGAAAGTTAATATTCAGATAACATGGATAATAGTCTTGCATTAGTTAAACAGATAAGCAAACAGTTAATCTAAAAACAGACAGTTCTCATTACTCTGCGATTCTTGCCTTCCCAGCACAGGCCCGAAGTTCCACCCACGTGAGGAGCAATGAGTGGAGAGCCGCAGGACAATCTCAAGCAATCACCATCTTCTCAGAGGAACTGACAAAAACTCACTGCTGTTTTCTATGACCTCAGGTGCACACAGAATCACATGCTCAGAGCTAGATGCCAGTTCTCTAGTAATCATTCACAAATCTTAAAACATTACTTCTACATAAAACAATTAATTCTCAGTGATAGAGATCTGCAAACTAAAATTTGAGATTCAAGAAATTAAGAATAATATGTCCGATTAATCATCCATAGCATACTGACTTATTGCTGATAAAATTCATTTTTTTGCTGACAAAATTCAGCATCTTAGACTTTGTTTTATTTTCATTCAACAACCATACCTTACAATGAGTAAGCATAATTATGTAAGCATAATTCACTTTATTGTGGCAGTCTGCTTTAAATTAGATAACATACAATAACCTAAAAATAACAAGATTCTTAACAAAAATCCTTTATTCTAAAGGCTGGTTTACAGAAAGTCAAGAGTAATCCTAAGTGGGACATGGAAAGATTTTATGGCTTATACTTTAATTTGTATAATTCAATGTATTTGCAATATATAAACACTGTTCAACTTGTTTTTTTATTGATACATCTGAACTTTACAACATTGTTATAAAATTATGAACAGTCTTTGGAGAGGGAGCAGGTAATTGGGGAGGGGGTGAAATATATTAGCCAGTTGAAGCATGCAGAAGATAGGACAGATTCAGGAAATTAAATGTGAGACAATGGTATCTATCTACCCACTACAGACTTTACAAATGTGACTACAAAAAATGTTAGCAAACACCAATTTGAAGTGTAGTGAATGGCTTTACCTCTGACTTGGACATGAGATGTCAAACTCCCCGTGCCCTTCTTAGATTAGCTTCCCTGGCTGTGTTACAGTTTCATTAAAGAAGTCTGGGGTCGGTCCAAGCTTTCAACCAACACTGAAGAAGACAATGGTTAGAAATGTGTTCTCCATATTTGCTGTGACTTAAGAAGCACAAATGAATTAACTACACAGGTCACTGAAGGACCAAATTCCTTAATATTCACATTAACTTTTCCCATGAAAAGCTTCAAATATAATCTAATAAAAAAAATAGAGTTCTCAAGGCAAATCTTTAGCATAATTTACAGAAGCAGATTTAAATAGAAGAGTCCCAAACCATACTAATCCTAAAAATACACCCAGGAGTTACCCTTTTCTTCTATCTTGATATTAAAGTATAGTGGCTCCAGCAAAGGCTATAATGCCACCAGAAGTCCCTTAAGCGGAAGGGACAAACCAAACAAAGAGATTGGAAGTATCTCTTTATTTCCAAAGTTTAGTAAGCTCACATTCAAATGAAAGAGAACAGAGAAGGCCTGTTTCCTGCGGAACTCCAAGAAGCTCTCAACTCCTCCAGAGATTTCAGACAGTAACTTCAGAGCCAGTGTGGCCTCTTAATAGAATGACCCCAAACCTGAGGACAGGGGAACTTGTCCTTTAACAAGTAGATGAGTCCATTGTGGAGAGAGTCAAGATGCTCCTGTCATTGGTATAGAAAGGATCCGATGCACTCCACAACCTTAAAGTAACAAGAGAAAAGTTTGGCTCACCATACCCACAGTTAGTTGAAAACAAACAAACTAACAACAAACCAGAGCCTAAAATGTGGGAACAAAATACAATTTAAATTTTAAAATAATCACCGATTTATTTCTAAATGCTAAAGAGTTCTTCAAATTAGCACTGAACCCTACTCTAGAGATTATACAAATGCTTGAGAAAAATTATGCTGTTTAGTTAGCTATCATACAGAAATTAGCCCAAATATACACATTCACTTTCAGCACATTTCTATAGGCAGTAAACATAAGGCGCTTTTGAAATCTTAGTAACTCAGTACGTAGTAAGTATACTATTAAGAATTTATACAATCCAGGTGCTAGAGAGATGAATGCTGGGGAACTGATAAAGGGTCTGCAATGCAAACACAAGAACTTAAGTTTGGAACCCCAGCAACTACATAAAAAGCCGAGCATGGCCGTGGAGCCTGTGATGCCAGCACTGGGCAGAGATAAGCGGGTTCCACAGGCTCACTCGTGAGCAGCCCTGGCAAACTGTGGTACTGGGTTCAGTCGTGACCCGCCTCAATAAACACTGGGAGGACAACTGCGGGAGGCACTGACATCTACCTCCGGGTTCACATTACCTTTCCCCACGGAAAGCTTCAAATAATAATAGTCTAATAAAAAATAGGTTTCTCAAGGCAAATCTTTAGCAGAAAAATTTACAGAAGCAGATTTAAATAGGAGAGTCTCAAACCACACTAATCCTAAAAATACACATACCCAGGATTTACTCCAGCTACCCCCTTTGTCTGTCTGTCTGTCTGTCTGTCTGTCTGTCTGTCTGTCTCTCTCTCTCTCTCTCTCTCTCACACACACACACACACACACACACACAAAGAGCAAAAAGTAAAAAAAAAAAAAACAGCAGCAACAAAACCCCATACATTCAGTTTTACTGAAAATCAAGTCAGCTTATATTTTGACATTACAGGAAAAAAAAATCACCCACTAAAAGCCTAAGAATGAAGCATTCATATTATTGGTCACTTTTGGGTATAAATTCTACTCTAAGGATTTCAGCTTAATCAGCCTGAATGTCATAAATGGTTAGCATCAGAAGACACTTGCAGATTCTTTACTAATCTGAAGAATTAACTACTGACTGACTGTCAAGGCCTTGGGCTAAGCAATTCAATATATAATATTCACTTGCAGATGTCACTTTGAATTAGCCGGAATTAACCAAAGATGAAGTAAAAACTCCACAAACAATCTGCCATGCTTAAAACACATGCCCTTAGCCCAAGGACAGTATCAAAGTTACCAAGTAATTTTATAAAAACTGAAAGCGTGTAACTTTAAACACACAGCATGCACCTCCTGCCAGGGTCTCCACCTCCCCTAGACAGGGTTAAAGCTAGAAGTCCTGACTCGTTTGTATCCAGCATCTTGTTTCCCAATGACTGACTCTGCATATAAGTTAAGCCTAAGTCAGTGACTGACAGAAAGTAAGCAGAGTGGAGACTAACAGTAGTCTCATCTTCATGGTATTTAGAGAAGCCTGGGACCCTCACCTTGACTTAAGGAGAGTATTGTTTACAACTCTCTCAAACACTGAGAACTCAAGCGGGCAGGTATTAGGCAGCCAACAATTAGAAAGTAAATAAAAGTGAGAAGATGAATACGTCTCACTGAGTATATGGGAAACAGTATCCCTTTAATTCTAATTGCCTACACTCCAATGCAGTGGAATGTCCAATTCTAATCTGCAAGACGCTAGCATTTGTTTTTCCTCTTTTCAAACACTGCTTACAGAGAAAAATTATCAGGCAATGTATCTTTTGTTTTTCCATCTTTTCAAAGCACACGTGCACTCACTTTAACAAAATATTAAACACCTGAAACATCTAGGAACTAATAACCTCTTCCTTTCCCTCACCCCTCCCCCTTCCAGGTCCACCAACATGTTAGGCAAGTGCTTTGAAATTAACTATACCCTATCCCTCTATTACTTTTGAATTTTGACACAAGATCTCTCTAAGTCATCTAGGAAGGCCTTGAACTTGCAATCCTTCTGCCCCAGCCTCCCAAGTGCTAAGATTACCAGTGTATACTACTATGATGGTTAGTATTAAACCTTGATCCTCTGGAAGAGCAACCAGTACTCTCAACCACAGACCCATTTCTCCAGCCCTGAGATTCTTATTGCAATAAGAAAGTTGCCAAATATTTTGTTCTTTGAAAGAGAATAATACTTTCATAACACTTAAAGAACATGTCTTCCATATCAGGTTCTGGTCGAGTTGTCAGAGTGTTCCAGGCCCGGAAATAAGTTTACCCTATTTCGCTGGGTAAAGCCAGCGGACTCACTGCTATCTGCAGCTGCAAGTCTTTCTGTCCTTTTATAGGACACTCATCTGCAGCAAAGGCCATGCAGTGAAATGTCGCACCTGCTGATATGGTTGGGACTACACCTTCCTATGACTCGCTCCAGCATTCTTCCAACAGACGTGCATGGGGTCTCTCCTGGGAAACAGCACATGGAGTCCAAGCACTTGACACTTGAATGTGCTTCAGCAAGCTGCAGAAGAACATAAGTGAGTTATTCGTACATCTGGACTTCACAAAACCATTATGAAATCAGAACAAGCATTTCAAACAAAGTGACTGATAACAAACATATATGGCTTACTACAATATGGAAAGTACAGAATTCTTTGGTGTACACTCATAAATTTAAACATTTAAAAGCCTTGTGTCCTAATCAGAAACCCAGTTAAATAATGGTATAAAGATGAGTAGATAGGTGTTTAAGTCTGTATAAATTTATTATTTTGTCACTTAATTTGCTATGGTCAATTTGGCTTATATCAACTACAACTCTAACTCATCCTGCAGTTTGCTTAGTTAGGTGAAATGTTCCTGCAATTATGATTAAAGAACAAATGTCCAGCAACTGAGAACAGTGGAGCATAAACTATCGTGAAGACTGGAAATTATCTGGCAGGATGTACATCATCTGTTAAGAATAAGATCAACAATATAGCAAGAACTACAGTAGTGTTTCTTATATGCCAGGAACGAATACCCAGCACACAGTGAGTCTCATCTGCCCTTTAAGGTTTTACGCTGTGCTGAACAACTCTAAGGTGCCATCCATGCTGATTATCAAGTTATCTTTTTAGTACGGAGTAGGTGGCACATGGATTGAAATTTGTCAAGCAAGTTACTAGGACTAATAAGATTTAAAGTTGAATTTATCAAATTTATAAGATTTATATTGATTCAGGAATAGGCTCAGCAAGATAATTCAACCCCATACTACTAACATTAATTAATTATTAAAATGAGGGTAAATGGTCTGACTATATGGCTGAATGAATCCCAACCCTGTTGTAGAGTATTCTTTTTTTTTTCTTCTGTTTGTTCCTTCTGTCAGGATCTCATTAGGCAGCTTGGAACTCAGTAAATAGACCAGGCTAGCCCTGATATCACAAAATCCATCTACCTCTATCTTTTGAGTACAAATTAAAAGAACTTATTTGAATTTATTTTCCTTTATGTATACAATGTCCTCTATGAGGAAGGATAAAATAAATTTGGTCAAGTTCTCATTTACAGGGTTGGGAATCACCATGTGCCATGTGAGGCATGGTAAAAGAAGACACTGTGGAAACTCACAATGGACAGAGACACACATATGAAATGTAAATAACCTGATATTCTGAAAGCAAGCAAATGGTGGAGTCCTATAATATCCATGTATGGAGTCCCTGCTCAGTCCAAGTGGTGGGAGTAGGACAGGGTTTCTTGTTTTCCAAGTGCCTGGTCACACCCAAACCCTGGGCTCTGCTAAGCACTGAGAAAGCAAACCTCATATATTCTTTAATTAACACATTGTGGTTTAGGACTTAGTTTAATGCACTACTACTTTAATTGTGTTCTGTGAGATATTTACATAAACATTTCATTTTAAAAAGGAGAGGTGTTCCTTTGACCAAATAGGTAGTTTGAGAAACACTAACCCAACGAAGCTTCAAACAGACTTTAAAGTGTCACAAATGTACTTAAGCCTCAGCTGGTGCAGCCTAAGCCCACCATTCTGATCATGTTCTTTCTCCGCCCCCAACTCCTCAAAGATCCTCGCCACCTCCCTACCCACCCAACTTCATGTTCTCTCTCTCCTTCCTTCTTTCTCAAAAAAAAAAACAAAAACAAAAACAGAAACAACAACAACAAAAAAACCAAAAACACAACAAAAACCCAGTAGGGCAAAAAATACCAAAACAATACAAGTATACACATACACATGTACACACACACACACACACACACCCCCCATGGAATCCATTTTGTATTGGCCAACTGCTCAAGGAACTGCTCCATTACCCCCGCAATGTGCCAGGAACCACTCACTACCATAGAAGTACACTAGAGGAATCCGAGTAATGCTGGCTTAGGTAACAGGTTCTCATCAGTTTAGGCTTTGCTGACTCCTGTGCTCCCACACGATCATGCTGAGGCAAAGCACTGGACTCAAGCTTCTTTCCTGATGGGAGGATGTCCCCCCTCCCCCCGCCGCCATAAGCTCCTCACCAGCCGAAGTGGGTGCTGTTCATCCTGTGGGCCTGGTTAAATGCTACTATCTCACTCCAATGGGAAGGAATCTCTCTGGATTCTGTTTACTGGTTTGCAGTATCCCTTGAATGATAGAAACCCTGAAAGTCAACTGAGAAGGCACCATGGCAGTTCTGAGATGAAGCAACCCTGCACTCATCTAGTGAGGTGAGGGTAAGGGAAAGGGAAAGGCGAAAGGTCAGCACAGCAGTGTGAGGCACAGTGAGACTGGCGACTCAGTGCTAACCCGCAAAGACTGTCACCGGGTATGAACCAAGTGTTTCTGACCTGGGAGAGACAGAGTTAAGAAAATCTGGAGCATATTTAATCACAAGCATAGCATCATTTTTATCACAGGCTTAACAGTATTGGTACTAGAAGGAAAGGATATTAAAAAAAAAAACCTAAAACTTGATCTTTTGGCACTTTATTTAGGAAGTACCGAGCTATCCCAAGAACTGGAGAGGAAGGGTCTTGTCTGGAACTTCAAGTTTAATGTCCTATATTTTGCTCATAGCTGCTATTCAGCCAACTGACAAGGACTCCCCAAAAGTCACAGCCACAGCCACTTGCATGCTAGTGTCCATCTATGTGCAATAGAACGTTTGAATTTGTATCTGGCTTTAGGAATCTGTCCTACATCACATAAACCTATGGCCAAATATTAAATCCTACACATCCAAGAGAGCAAGTGTTTTAAAACTAGTATATATAATGCTCTTTTCAGGTTATCTAGTGAAAGAAACAAAACAAACAGTAACGAGAAAAATTCAGGTGCATTGTAAACACTGAATACTGCACAGCTCTCCACAGAAAGCCCTCCCCAGCAAACCACCATGCTTTATCATTTTGCTAGAGGGACATCACCTATCTCCATATCCAGGAAGAGCTCAGGGGAGAACCTAGAGTTACAGCAGCCAGTAGTTCATTCAATGTATTAAGAGGGGAGATATACGATTTATAGAATCACAAAAATTAATGGTGTGAGATCTCGTCTGGTTGCACCAAGAATAAGCTCTGAGTATAGCAGACATCTGATCATTAATTAGTAGGTCACACTCTTCTGTTACACCTGATTCCAGGTTCCTAGGCAACATCCCTTGATTTCACCCCACGGATGCTCAACATGACTATGGCTGCCTAGTGAAAAATATCCATTTTTATAGATTTTGACTTCTGATATAAATTCTGACTTATTATCCTTGCTTCCACATCAATGGAATTAATATATATATATATGTATAAACAAGCAACATATATATGTATATATACATATATATGAACTTTGTCTAGACTTAAGGTTTGTTTTTAGAGAAATGTTTTCTTTTTGATGTGAAATCAGATAAAAAATTATTGCTGAATTTCAAATTTTGTTAAAAATCACAAATTTTCTAAAAAATACCGAGAGCGTTCTCTTTTCATAAGAGAGCTGGCTATCTTAGTCCAAAACTCCTGAATCCAGAACCTGTTTCCAGCTTACAGTTTTCTTAGTCACCCTTCAGTTCTCCCCTCTAAGTGAAACAAACAACTCCAAAATGATAAAGCTTTGAAAGACATTTACAACATATATGAAATATCTCCACGTTGTCTTGGGAGCTTTCTAGAGAGGTATTTCTATACATGATGCCTCATTTCAACACAAAAATAAGCATATAATTAAAAACGACATTGACTGGGAGCGGAGGCAAAGAGTTTGCTGGCAGCGCCCACAGACATGGCCTGGGGGCAGCAGCACTGGCAAAGTGGACAAGGGCGCCTTTTCCTAGAGTAAGCTGGCTGGCTAAATCAGTTGAAACAGATAAAATTGAGAGAGAGAGAGAGAGAGAGAGAGAGAGAGAGAGAGAGAGAGAGAGAGAGAGAGAGAGAGAGAGACCCACCCTGCTGAATAGAGACAGACTGAGGATAACCACCAGGAGTGACGTCGGCCCTCCACACACGAACATGCCTAAACACCCCCAGACACATGCACACATACTCCACATATGCACACACACCACAATATGCAAAAATAAAAATATAAAAAAACTGTATTATTATATAAACATTTTAATAATTGACTTATTACTAGTTTCAGAGGAGACTGGAGAGCCCTTTTATATAAATAATATGTTTATTCAACTCATTTTTTAACAATATATGCTGGGAATTTAGGTTAATGGAGAGCATCACTATTTGTTAAACATTAAAATTCCCCAATATAATGGAAAGAGTAAGTTCGTATCTTAGGTGAAAAGGAGAAACTTGACTTACAAATTTCAGGGTCTCACGGATCCCAGGCTGACCTTGAACTCTTTCCTGACCCTTCTGACTCCACATCCTAAGTGTTAAGACTGAAGTACATGCCACCATGCCCAGTTTATGCAGTGGTGGGACTGCGCTCAAGGCTTTGTGCAGGCTAGGCAAGCACTCTACCAACTGAGCTACATCTTCAGTCACCTAACTATAATCTCTTGAAACATAATAAAGTGAAAATTTAGAATTCATTTAAATTTCTTCTGAATTACTACTGCTACTGGTACTATTACTGATTGAGAACCAATTAACTGCCCTCACTGAGGGCTATTTGATAAAGGAATCTCACTTTAAGTCTCATGGAATAATTCATATTTTTCAAATTACTGTATATGTTCCTCGATCAGATTTATATTCTAAGTGGCTTTGTCTTCAGGTTTCTTGATTTGCTTATTCTAGATGAGCTACAGTATCTTCTTAAACAGAAATCACAATAAAATGACAATTAGGGAAAAAGAGAATGTCTGGTGTAGTGTTTATAAGTACTACAAACCAAAATGTTCATATCCTAATTATACCTAGAAGTAGCTTGGATTTATTGTTCAAAAGAGGAGCAAACTATTCCCATAAAAATCAATACTTTGAAGATTTACTTATTTCATAAGAGTGTTTTGCCTCCATCTATGTATGTGTGTGTACCATGTACATGTCGAGGGATGGTTGTGAGTCACCATGTGGGTGCTAGGGACCAAACCCAGGTCCTCTGCAAGAACAGCAAGTGTTCTTAACCACTGAGCCATCTGCAGCCCCAACAACTAATGTTTCTATAGAGATACAACTAGGAAAATATATGGAAAGACACCTCTGTTAAATGCCAGTTAATGGAAAGCCAGTCCCTCAGTCTAAGCACACTTGCTCATTTGATTATTCAACTCCAAGAGAGGAGGACTTCAGTAATTCAGTGTCTCTATTAAAATGTATAAAAATTACACAATTACATCTTCAAAGGAGGTAATGATTTCAAAATGATGAGGTATGACATACTTTCAAAAGAAGTGGAAAGGAATAACTTCTGGACTGAAAGAACAGGCTGTGAAAACACTGTACTATGACAGAATCTGAAGTGAAGTGTGATTTATCACTGTAGATCCCAAGAAACATGAATAAGAAATTCAGGATAAACATGAAAAATGAAGGGATACAAACAAGGAAAAGAACTAAGCCAAAACAACAGAAGAGGACCAGGGAAAAATCAGTACAGTGGAATGGAAATGTGATGCCCATTCTCCATGGCATACCCCAAACATGAGAATGAAGTATAGGAGTCCCCAAGAAGGCCCAACAAAGTACTACCTAGTGCACGCAACAACTGTCCTGCTGGCTGCAAGCCTCAGCTAGCAGGTGCCTACTGTCCTCCCCTCTGTGCTGGCTTTCAGCAAATTCATATGCTGAGCCGACTGAACCCTTATCTTCTTCCATCTAGAAGGACAGAAAAGCAGTAAGTCTTATATTCAGAATAATACTCTCACAGCAGTTTAAAATCAAAGCAGTAGGTTGGTCTACAATCTGTGGGGCACAGACGTAAGTTCACACAACAGCACTGTTACTGTCACAGGACAGAGAGAGCCAAGGAGCTTCTTGGAGAATACAGCAAAGCACACCATATGAAGACAGTGCAAAGCTCTGAGAAGCACACAGCCTAGTAAAAGCCAAGTTTCCTTTGGTTAAATTCTTTTTCTTCTGTAAAACTCAGTGTCACCAAGACTTAGCATTTGTTTTCTCATCTGCACTCTCATTAGGTCACTGCTCTACTTTTAACTGGACTGGAGAGCAGAAGGGTCACATGACCATAAACAGCAGCTGTAGAAAGAGGGCATAATTTACTTGTTAATAAAATTAAGTTGAAATATTTCTTTAGGGAATGTCAACTTACAAACATAGATTTAATTTTTTTATGTGTATGAGTGTTTTGCTTGCATGTATGAATGAGGCTGGTGCCTTTGGAGCCAGAAGAGGGTGCTGGATCCCCTGGAACTAGAGTTACAAATAGTTGAAACACCAGGTGAGTGCTAGGTACTGAACCCATGTCTTCTGAAAGAACAGCTATTGCTCTTAACCACTGAGCCCTCTTGATATCAAGCCCAGCAAAGGTCAACTTGTTTCTGTCTGGATTTGGCTGAGAATAGTATCTTCTTATTGTTTTTCTTTGCTGCTGATTTGAAGTGAACAGTATAAAACATCCATGTGCTCTGTAACGATCCTAGACTCCTAGGAAGGGGAACATGCAGAGATGTGCATATTGCAACACACTAGAAGGAGCAGAGTGTGGCACCAGCGCTCAGGCCAGCTGTGAGGAGAGCAGTAGATTCTTCTTCAGTGACATCTCACCCAAAGGTCCTGTTTTCATGGCAATCTTTCCGAGGAATGTTAATGTTACTAGTTTATTACAATATTATAATACCTGGGGTCTCATTGCACTTTGCTTTTCTCATTCTTTTATGTCTAGTATTGCTTTTTAAAAAAGGGGTTGTTTTAAGACAAAATATGTAAAAAACTACAAATTCACAACAATATGATTAATCACAGTGTAAGTTATCATCCTTTAACAAGAGCTGGCCTATGTTCTTTTATATAATAAACTCTTCTATTGGCAGGTCTTTAATATAAGATATCTAGATAGCCATTGATTATAGAAAATTAGCTATTCAAAAAAGTGAGGGATACATATTTGCCTCAATCAAAAGTAAAAATCAAACCTTCATTACAGATTTTGTAAATATAAAAAATGATTTACCATTCATTTGCTATACATAATTATTGTAGCTATCATTCAAAGAAAAATATCTGAAAAATTTTAAAAAGTAGGAATAAAAACACAAAAAGGTTAGTAAAACTTTAAAGCACCTTTTAAATTATAAACTCATATCACCTGACAGTTAAATGGTCTTATATCAAAGCTATTCATTTGATCAAGTGAATACACACAAATTAGAACTTTTGAGAATAAAAAATAATTTAAAATACACATAATTGTCAGACTGGTGGCATATGCTTTTAATCCCAGCATTCACGAAGCTGAGACAGGTACATCTCTGTGAGTTTGAAGCCAGCCTGGTGTACATAATGAGTTCTAGTACAACCAGACACCCTGTTTCAAAACAAACAAAAAGCAAACAAACGTATTTTTTTGACATTTTATAATACCAAAAGTTCTAGGATTTCAGCTTGCATTTCCTTCTATCAAAAGACATCTTGAGGTTAGGTTTTTTTTTTTTTTTTTTTTTTTGGTAAACTTCCAAATTGGCATGGCTGTGGAGGTAAGAGTTAAATATAAGATATAAAATATATATTTCAACTTATAGATGCAGTAAAGAACAGCCAAGATGTAAGATACTTATGTAGCCACTGTAGTATACAAAGACACACACACACACACAAGTATTTATATCACAGATTAAGGCAAGACAAAAAACATAGGCAACTCTTACAAGTTATTACAATTTAGGTTTACACTTCGTGATGACTTTTTAAGTACCCGACATGCAGGAGCACACGCATGACTATGACAACATGCAGGAGCATACACGCATGACTATGACAAGCAGAAGCATTAGAATTATGCTAGAAAAATAGGTGTGACATATGTAACAAGGTACAGTTCTCTGTCCTCATGTTTAATTTCCATCTGAATTTTCTTTTTGAAGAAGAAAGGATGTCATTTTAAAATTTTAATATATGTATTAATTAAGGTCAAATTAGAGACAGAGCTGTGCTAACAAAAATACTTGACTCTTTATTGATGCATCTGCCCATCTTTTGAATATTATTTAATTGACCTTTGCATGCATAAGGGTTACAAGGATCTACTCCTACTCTACCTAAGTTTGCTCAGCTGATTCCTTGCCCTCGACAAAGGCTGCAGTGCGATGAACTCGTCACTTAAAGCAACTGTGTTGGAGTACATCTATAAGTGGACAGAAAAGGGATGGGACACACACAAGTCAGTGAGCTGTATTCATCATCTGGGAGACAGACACAGGACAAGCTTTGTAAATACCAAACACCTGTTCCCACAAGAGCAGAAATATGCACGGTATGCACACAACTGGTATTGTAGAATGCATGCCTTAAAAAATTCTTATTCTGAAGAAAAAAGAACTTAGAATAAATGCTGGCAGCCCTCCCTTTAATGTGACTTTTCTTGTTATATCTGATAAGCAATGAGGCATCTGACAACTTAGTAGCATTTCTGCATCATTTGAAATCAGAAGGGACAGTAGAAGCTGAAGTGAATACTGCTTACAGGAAAGGAGTAATATGACATTTACTGTCACAGCATAAAAAGGAAAGAGAAAAAAAAAACACAAAATGACAGCAACAGGCTAGAAGACCCATGAATAGAAGTAAAACTTTCCTTCCTTTGCCCAAATGAGAACAACCAGAAAATCTCATTTATCACTGGATACTAATTTATATAGAAAAAAGGGAAAATTATTCTGACTTCACATATGATAAAATAATTTAGTGTAAATTCCCTTTTTAATAAATTTTAACTTATGTTAAAATAAATATATAGAATATTCTTAACATAAGTAAAATCATACCTTTTGGATCAGTAGGCAATCCCTATGAAAATACACTTGAAACTTTTAAACCATAGAACAATTTAGGACAAATGCAAATAAATGTTACTATGTTGTTACTCAACCTTTTGGGGAACTATACTATAGATTACAGGGTGAGACAAACTATCCTCCATAAAAATCTAGAAAAGTGGAGCTGGAGCAAAGGTTAAGCACACACACTTCTCATGCTGAGAAGCTGAGTTCAGTTCCCAGCACTCACTCTGGGTAGTTCACAACCACCTGTAACTCCATCTCCAGGAGATCCAACTCTCTCTTCTGGCCTCTACTGGCACCTGAAATCATGTGTGCATACCCCCATACATATACATACAATTGAAAATTAGAAACAAAATCTTTAATTTGAAAAGCCTAAAAAATACAATAAAATTTTTAAAGTAATACTTTGACTATATTTATGTCTAAAGATTAAAAATAAGATAAATCCTTCAGATATAGATTTAAATAACATATTGTAGAATGGAATTCTATCCCTGCTCATGCATATATACACACAGGCAGACACAAAAATCATGTAACTTTTCTCAGCACCATTCAGAAATCAGTATGACAGAGTAATATCTCATTTTATACTGCACCAAATACACATTCACTACAATTATAGTGCCAAACTAAGAAAATGATAAGTAAATGCTGAAGTGACCAATGGAATCATTTCTTTAGCACTTACTGTGCTTAAATATACTTTCATTTAATCCTCACTGCAAAGGAAATGAAGGATATTTCTATCATAATTTCACTGATGGTACTGGTCCCCAAATATCATATCCCTAAGCATTACCATACTTAACGTCTGCTGGAGTTTAAGGACATGCTAGACACCTTAGCCACAGCTAGCCGATGTAATACTGTGGCATTTGAAGTGGATTTAGTACTATGATCATCTGGACATAACTTGATAGTTTGGTATTTAAATTATAATTACTAGCAGCTATAAAAATTAATAGAAAAAATAAGAAAAAATGAAAACAACAGACTTAAAACTACTGGAGATGCTTTGCTATAGGAAGAGGTGTTTTCCAACAGAAGCACTCTGTAATTGTAGTTACAGCGCTTTGTTCCCACAGGAGTACTGAGTATGAAAGTGCGTACCTGTGCCTTTTCTGTACTTGTTGGATGAAGGTGTCGGTCAAACACTTTCTTCACAACATCAAGGAACAGACAAGTAACAACCATGAGGAGTATGGCAAACCACACCGGTCCACTTGACAGGAGCTGAATAAATACAAAGTACATATTCTGGGAGCCCAAAAATGGCCTGCAAAGAAAGATAGTAGACTCATTAAAAGCAAACACTGGCTATGCATAGTATCACATGCCAGTATTCTAAACACATGCAAGAGTAGGCAGAACCCTGGGTTTGAGGCCTACACACAGTGAGATGTTGTGTTAGAAACAAACAAGTGAAATAAAAATTTAACAAGTTAAATCAAGACATCAGCAAAACTTAAATAACTGAAAGTAACAATTTTAAGAGTGCCAGGAAAATTTTCTAAATTGAAACTGGAAAACTTAAATAAACTAATGAAATATAGACTGGATTAAAATGTAAAATCCAGTTTAATTATTTTTAACAATTATAATTTTTATTAATAGGGGAATAGCAAGCTACTAACTAGATCACCCTAGTTTCCTGGCAAGTTATAAAAGGAATAATGGAGACTAGACTGATGTAGACTACAGAAGTAATGCGTGAGGAAATACTTTCTACTGACTACAAAGGAAACACCGGGACAGGTAAAGCGCTCGCTGTGCAATACTGACAACCTGAACTCTCCTGGAACCCAGGAAAGGTAAAACGTGAGAACTGGTGCTGCAGAGTTGTCCTCTGATGTCCACATGGCTGTCATGACAACAACGGTGACGATGACAACGACGACAACCACTGCCACCACCACCCTCCTGATTATCCAAATCTTAGACTGAATGCTAGGTTTTTCTTTAAACACACAGAGATGCTACATCATGGTATTATAAAGGTATCCTTTTTGGGTTTTTGTATATATCAACTTCTAGAGACTATAGGGAATGTAGAAACAATTAGGGCAAGGTTTACAGACAAACAATATGCATACGTGTGCTCTTTTGTGACCCTTTTATGGAAGGTAATGATCAGTCAATTCAAGTTGTTTGAGCTTACCTTTAAAAAGTTTTGCCTGGTAAGTGGACCTAAGGTACAATAGACACATGTAATGTATATGCTTTCCAAAAGAAAGGTACCAGTTGACCATCACTTACCAAAAAATCTTAGAGAAGCATAATTGTTAATCTTTCAAAAAGCCTACTAATGATCTACATTTAATGAAGATGAAGCATACTATTAACCTTTGAGAGAGATGTTATCAATAAAAAGCTAAGGGGTTTTTATGACATTATACACATGAGAAAATAATTTAAAAATAAAATGATTAGTATAAAGAACACTACTAATGAAGTCAGACAAATGGCTTATGGCCTAGCTTTCTTCTGTTTTCACCTTTGTGACCAAGAGGCTCAGTTTTCATGTAGAAAAATGAGGACAATAGGATTATTATGAAGATCAATTCAAAGGAATGAACTCACCAGCATAGTTTCTAAGAACAATTAGGATCAGAATTTGGTATCAAGGAACCCACCATAATAAATGTGCACTACAGTTAAATCAACATAATTAAGACATAGTGTAATCACTCACCAGAGAATCCCACCATAAAACAAAGAAAATATAAAATAAAATATAATAGATCCCCAAGTGACAAGATGGTTGATCCAGGTCCAGAAATGAGTTTCCAAAGCCATCTAAAAGAAAAAAAAATGTTTTAGCAATATAAAGTAATTTAGTTTAACTTCCAGATAAAACTTAAGAATTACACATATCAATTATAGATGTCTAGAAGGTCCTATCCCCATAGCACAGTTCCTTAGAAGGCACAAGAGTCTCATAGGAAATAGTGTAGTATTTTCCTTCTGAGGGAAAGCAGGATTAAATATCATGTAATGATATTACCTTAACTCCAAGGCACAAAATACACTGTGCTATTTTAGATGATATACAATGAAGCAAAATTTGCAACTGAAACTATATGAAGCTTTCAAACAGAGAGAAGAATTTATAGCAACATTTAAATGAATGATTAAAATTCAGTGAAACCATATACTGTAAAAAATCAAAAGGGAAACTATATATGAGATATACAAACAAAGTATGCAGTTTTCTAATGTGGTGGCATACCTTTACTGTGACCGTAATAACCATGACTGTGAAGACCAGAGTACCAAACGTCCAGTTTCCAAACATCTAAACACAAGGAACAGAGTATTATCTGAATTATTTCAGAGATATATACATGAACTCTGACAATATTAATAAAGTTACAAGAATGAAGACAACAATAATGAGGCTTTATTACGTATGGTAACTATTCTGGATAATGACCCTTTGGGTAATACCAGAAATCCAAAGATGGTTCAGAATTCAGAGCTGTGTATCAGATAGTTTTTACTTAGGATGATATAGTTGTGATTGCTTTATTCCTGTGCCCCTGCAAATATGGCAATAAAACGTTGCTTGACCCACAGTTATTTTCTGAAACATTTCTAACCAGAAGTTAAAATAGGAAGTTTGCTATCATGTGTCTGGATAAAAAAAAATCTTAGTAAGCAAAAAAAAAAAAAAAAAAAAAAAAAAAAACAGTCTTTAAACTTTAACCAGTACCTGAAAAAAAAAATGGCCAGTGGAACTATTCTTCAAATGATTCCATATAAAAAATGGAATTTATCTGTAAGTAAATCAGTCAGAAGTATTTTTTGGTCTTTATAGACCAACTTACAAAGTCCATCAAATGCAGAATCCCAGAGGAATATCATTATCTTATTTCTATATTAAGACCGTAAGTATGCACTTATATGAATTTACTTTACGAAGCAGTGATAATCCTGACACTCATTTAGACTTATGTAAAAGGCTGACTTGTTCTTTAATGTACACATGTCTATAGTGATTACTTGACAAATTACTTAAGCTCCCTGACTCCTTACATCATTTGTAAAATGAGGGTAAATCTCACAGATGTTAGTAAAATTTAAAGTATCCAAAAAGGATAAAGTTTCTAGAACATAAAAAGTGAATGGTAAATATCTATGATTAACAATGAAGGAGCAATTAGCATTCCTTTATTTGAGGGTACCTTGTCATCCACCAAGGAGATACAAAATGTAGAAATCCTTTTGAATCAATGCTTATTTCTCAGTCTTTACATATGCAGACTTGGAAATGCTAAAGTCAATGGTATCAGCTGGAATCCTCGAGTGGCAGTGCTTTCAGCAGGGGGCAACTTTGACCTCCAGTAAGAAGTCCATTGTCCTAATCTGAGGGTCTGAGTTTACTTAAGACATGCTATGCTGTATTTCCCTAGAAAGAGGGCAGACAGCATTTTGCTTGTGTAAGTCACACTTGGTGACTTCTTCAGAGGGTGAGGAGTAAGCTCATAAAGACCAGCTCTCTGCATGTTGACATCCCATTCAACTACAGGCGAGGCAGAAAGCATTTGGGGGTCAGGCTACGGAGAAGTGATTTAAACATTCATATTTATCAACATTTTAATATTTTTTAAGCATTCTCACTTTTTTTTTTACCTGGCCATTTCCAAGCAGAGATGTATCTTTCCCCACGAGAAAATAGGATCCAAAAAAGAAAATGAAGGCGTGGCTGAAACCCAGGATGGTCCAGTAAAGAAATGCTTTAATGCTCAAGAGACGGTTTTTACTAATGTCCCTACAATTATTTTTTAAAGAAAAAGGAACACATTAAGATTAATTTTTTAATCTTCTAGGCAATTAATTTAAACTGATAATTTAAATAATAGGATTTTAAGATGACTAAAATTAGCATAAAGAATAAACCTAAATTTGCAAACAATCATTTCTAATAATTTATAACAGCTGAGAGTTCATATAATGGATTCTAATACCTTTTCATTTGATAATAAAATAAAACACAGGCACAATACTTCAGTTGACTGTAAAAAACCTGATTATCTGTATCATAATCTGCTCCCATTCAGTCTCTGCCATGATGATCTCTTAGTGAGACAGAAGCTCAAGTCAGCACCAAGGTGCTCATCATTTTCGCTGAGAAGTTAACCGTTCTGGGAATAACAGACTGTCATGGGTTTCCTGGTAAACCAGAGCAAGCTACTCCACACCATAACTGGTTATCTCTCTGACTGGCAGCTCTATAGCCTCTACAACAGTTTATGAGGATCAGTGGCTGGGCCTGACAGACTCGACATCTCTAGGACCACTTAGTTTTGGGGGAGTTCTGAAAAAAGCTGCAGTTATTCTCCTTCACTTGCATTTAACACTAATAAATTATCTAATAGTAGAACATAAACAATTTTTAGGAACTCTCGATGCTATTAACAAGCGAGTAACTTCTCTTGAGTACATGGAGTAGAATACTGTGGACAACAGTCCAAGAGTTGAAGTGTTTACTCTTAAAAACACCAGAAAATTATTGAAAATTTCCCTTTAATATCGAAACACTGTAAGCCATGCAACAATTATGCTTTAGTATTTATACCAAGATACTCCCTATACACATCGACATTGGGAAATACATACCGATAGAGGGTAGGCTTGCTCTGTAACACATGAGGGTCTATATGTTGTTCCAAAAGACTATATATGAGAACAGGCAGGGAAGTAAAACAGATATTGTACAAAGTCAGGTACACGCTGTCATACAGTGTCTAAAAGAGAAATAAATTGGAGGAATTTTGAGATTCTAAATTATTATTTCTATTACACATAATAATGGAAAAATACTAAAAATATGTACCTTAATTTTTCAATTTATGCTAAAATCCATTTTAAAGAGTTTCAATTAATAAATGTGATTTGTTTTAGTATAGAACCTATACTGTTCCTAGATTTATATCTGTGGAACTGAAAAATTTCACTGATAAGATTTCATAATGTAGTAAATTGGATCTCCATCTAAGAATTCCTCAGTTTGGTCAGTAGGATGCAGTTTTACAGTCCTCCTATAAGCATTCTAGGATCCTGGGGTGTCTCTATTGGGCTACACATCACTTTCCCACCTACCTTCATCTATACAGCCTGTAGTACTGAACCCCGCCGTGTAACGGCGTAAGCGAATGCAGACAGATTGTCAAAACATAGACAGCTTTAATGGAGGAATAGACTTATAGAACCACCGTTCCCGCGGAGACCAGGAAAGCAGAAGCGAGCGCTGGGAGCACGCTCGCCAAATTTATAGGCAAACTTTAGCCTGAGGCGAACACGCCCCCTAAGGGGTGGGACTTATCCCTACATCTCCCCATTTTGTCTAAATAAGACAGAACTAAACCAAATACAACTATATACAATAATAACAAAAAATAAATATAACAAACAATATTGAGAATCAAAAGTTTTGCTAAACATTCTATCTCAAGGAGTCTAAATAATGTAGAGAGTAACTACAATTATATAATCTTCAACTCCATCAAAGATCCGAGAAGGAAATAAATATTACTTAACAAACGAGATATATTTTAGGTCAATTTTATTATATGTATATGTATTTCTGATCTTTATTAAGGTATTGTGATTGTGTAGTTCATTTAAAAATGTAATGTATATAGGTTGTTAATGGATAATCATTAATAATAGTCAAGTTTGTAGTCATGTTAGTTAGATTTTCTAGATATATAGATATATATTTCAGTTAGATAGGCATTCTTCATATTTTTCAAAGACTACGGAATATGCTATTAAATGTTTTAATAACTTAGGGTTTCTCATGACAATGAGACACTCTGCTCCTGGCAGCATCAATCTACTTCAAGAGGAAGATGGGCATCGAAGAGGATCCTTATGGGGTTTGATAGCTATTTGGGCAAGAAACTGCTCTTGCCTGGACTATTGCATAAACTGGACACAGAGAACCCGCAGAGAGAGGACTGCTGAACTTGCCTAAAGGTGAGATGACCTTTTGGGGTTCCTGATTCATGAAAGAGTCTGCAAGACATTCTTCAGGACAAGCAGATAGTGACTGCCTTTGAAATTTCCTGCTTTGTGGAAATGTCTGCTGGAAACTATGGGCCTGTAGGCCGAAGATGGATGCCCCAACGGTACAGAGGAACTTTGGGTGACTGTCCAGGAAGCGAGATGTCTCTGTCATTTCTAGAGTTTTGGATTTCTTGTTTGCTTAGGTAATAGTATATCTTTCTGGAGTCTTTGATGGAGTTAAAGAATAGTTAGCCATAGTTATAGTTTTCCTTAGTTATAATATAGATTATTGTAATTTTTACTTGATAACTGTTTTGTTATATGTAATTTTGCTATGTTAAGTTAAAGCCTTCCTTTTTTTTTAAACAGAAAAAGGGGAAATGATGGAGGAAGGTAATTGGTTAATTATAATAAACCAACTGCTTGGCCTCATAGCTTAGAAGATAGATGGGAGGAGTAAACAGAATAGAATTCTGGGTGGAAGAGGAAGTGAGGGCAGACTCTGCTCTGCTTCCGGAGAGACTCGACAGCTCTGCTCTCTGGAGCAGAGACGCCATGCTCCGCTCTCCCAGGCAGATGCATGCAATGAAGCTCCTCCGACCCAGAATGGATGTAGGCTAGAATCTTCCCAGTAAGCGCACCTTGGGGTGCTTACACACATCATTAGAAATGGGCTAGTCCAGGTGTGAGAGTTAGCCGAGAAGAGGCTAGATATAATGGGCAAGCAGTTCTTAAATGAATACAGTTTGGGTGTTGTTATTTCGGGCATAAGCTAGCCAAGTGGCCGGGGTGTTGGGGACGCAGCACCGCCGCTTCCTATTTCAACACCGCCGCCTTCCATGGAACCTGTTATTTATTTATTTATTTATTTATTTGAGTGGCTTAAATCTTCCATCTCTTCCTCTCAAGTGTTCTAGTTGCTGCTGCTGGTACTAATGCTTTAACTCTTTACTTAGGATCTACACAATGTTTCTATTGTCATTGTGCTGATGGGTTTTTGTCAACCTGATACAAACCAGACGTATCTGGGAGAAGGGAAGCTTAACTGAAAAAAATGCCTCCATAATGTTGACCTGTAGGCACTATTGCTCTGATTAAGGACTGATGTGGAAGAGTCCAAGCCACTCTGGGCGATGCCATCCCTGGGCAGGTGGTCCTGGGTTGTCTAAGAAAGCAGGCTGAGTGAACAAACCAACACGCAGTGCTCCTCCATGGCCTCTGTTCACTTCTTGCCACATGTTCCTACCTTGAGTTCCTGCCCTGACTTCCCTCAGGGATGGAGTATGGCCTGAGAACTGTAAAGTGAAATAAACACTGTCCTGCTCAAATAGCTTTTGGTTATGATGTTTTATCATAGCAATATACACCTTAATGAAGACACTTATTAATACTATCTCTTTGAAAACCCAGTCAAAATATATTTGGTTCCCATTGTCATATGATCTTAAAGTATTTAATTCAGGTAAGCTATTGCTAGTAATCAATGTCTATGAAGGCATTTAAAAGTTAAAGTTCTGTCTTGTAAATAGGGGAAAAAAAGAAATTATGAAAAGGAATGATTTTTTTCCTTTTCTTTTTCTATTTTTTTAGGTGCATAAAGTTTATTGAACAGACCATATAGAATTATTCCTCCCTAGAGACATTCATAATCTTCTGTGGTTCATAACTGGGGTGTGTGCACACTCAGGGCCCTCACTGATATCAATACCTCGATGAACTAAAGCTCTGGGAAGTTATAAAACTAATAGAACTCTTGGGAAGCTGGGGGGTCTCTTCCGGCCATTACAAATATGTGGAGACCATCAAGCTGGCAGAGCTGTATGTTACGGGAAATGTGCTACTGACAGGAGCTCCTGGATGTTTTAATAAGTGCTATGAAACCTGTCCCTGATAATAAAATGGGAAAAAATGAAAAACTGAGTGGGGAAAAAAAGCATAATGCATGATCACTAAAACGTGAAAATCATGTAATAGGCGTGAAAGTACCTACTCAATACATAAATTTATCAGAATATAAAATGTTTTCTCAAGCAAGTTAAAAACTGCTGCTTTCCACTTCAGAAAAGAAAAGGCAAATGAAAACAAGTCAATCTTTTTTTTTTTTTTTTTTTTTGAGACATTGTTTCTCTGTAGCTTTCAAATCTGTTCTGGAACTAGCTCTTGTAGACTTGGTTGGCCTGGAACTCACAGAGATACATCTGCCTCTACCTACTGAGTGCTGGGATTAAAGGCATGCACCACCATTGTCTGGAGGAACTAATGAATTTAATCATAACTGAAGATTGTGTAATGTAGCGATCATTTTAAGATACACAATGAGCTATGTGAAAGGGCGATTATGGAAAGCCAGTTTCTGAGGTGAGATTTATGTAATCCCTGAACCAAATCACTAACGCTATGCCCAAATTTTTAAGACTTCAGGATCAGGAATCAAACAAAACAAAACAAAACAAAGGGAACCTCTGTTAATTCTTTGTCACAGATAGTTTGTACAAGCAGTCAGTTATTAAGGTCAGGAAGTTACTAAGAGTATTTGATGGACCTAATACTTAGCATTACTGGAGGTGGCGGTGGTAACTCTCACCTGTCATCCTACCACTTGGGAAGTAGAGGCAAGAGGACCACCCATTCAAAATTATCCCTGATTACACAGTGAGAGGGCATCTGGGGTACATAAAACCTTGCACAAACAAACACACATACAAATAAATGAAGAGAGACTTTTTTTTTAAAAAGTCCACAATTAACATATATTTTGGTATTAATAGTAGTTTCAAATTAAATGCCAGAATAAATATTATGACTGTTAGGTGAATTAAGTAAATATACCTACTTACTTACACAACAACAAAATAAATGAAGTCTGTTTAAATATTTGTCAAGATTTGAACAAATTACTTTACTAAAAGGACAAACACAAACTTTTATTTTACTTACTTGTTGAGAAAACAAACAGTAGAACTGATATAAAAATTGGGGTGTGATAAAGCACACATTCTGAAAAACAAGACAAAATGGGAAGTAATTTAAATATTTACAACCAAAGAGAAAGAAGTCTTAAAATGGTTATTAAAGTATCTAGAAACAGAATCTCAGTTGACACTGTAAGATGCCTTTTCTCTAAAGACACATCCATGAAAATGAGAACACAGAATTCTCATGTTATTAAATCATGTCTAAAATCTGCTTAAGGAATCATATAGACATTATAATGAATATTCTTAGTTCCCACCAGTTCTAAGCAGTAAAAGTTATGTTTTTAACTTCTAATTTGTACCACAGATATTATAATATGTAATAGTTGCTCATATATCAGGGCTCTGAGAATTTGATATTGCTGATTAAGGCACATAAGTGGCACTATCATAACATCTTTTTACCACATGTGAATCTTTCTACCACAATATCTTTAATATCACAAGTGAAGCTAGAACAATAGGAATAGGCTAGAAAAACTGTCACATCATCTCATGGTAATATGACTTTTTATGTTCTATCAGTTTGCAACTATTAATTACACAACACATACAAGATATTCTAGTGTGGTAAATGTTTATAAGCAAGGACTCAACACAGGTTCCACTGAATCTCATCTTTCTTGAAAGGGTCCAAAGAGAGAACATTATTTCAATATTATAATCTGTTTTATTATACAAATAAACCAAACCCTCTGTAACTGAGAGGATGATATTATACATTACACAGGGCTACCCTTGAAACAAAAAAGGTTAAGGAGCTCTGCTATGAATCCATGAAATTAGAGAGGTTCAATTAGATTGCCTAGACCAACATAAAATAGCTTTAAGCAAATTACATTTTTTTTTGCAGGTGAGTTTACAAAGGATACATTTAAGTGTAAATTTTGATACTTGATAAATTTATATACCATAAGATTAGAGAACTTTCTCAATTGTGTGTTTGTGAGCTCTCTCAGTTTTGACATTTTACTGTGTGTGAGAGAGACGGGCAAACAAAGAGAGAGAGCAAGTTCACACCATGGCACATATTTAAAAGTCCGACGACAACTCATAGGAGTTCTCTCCTTCTACCATGGGGTCCTGGGTTTGAACGCAGGGTATCAGGCTTGTTGACAAGAGCCTTCACCCACTGAGCCCTCTGACTGACCCAAAAATGCTCTAATAGCCCTCCCTTTCAAGCAATCCTACTCGTGTCTTGGTGGAACAGACGACCACTGACCTGCAGTTGGAGCAATAAATCTATTACAAAATAGTTATTTTTGTTTAAAGAAACTATTTTAAGAATAATTTGAATGTCTGTATCATTCTTAAATTAGAATTTTAAGTTGAAATATCAACTAATCCTTATGATCCAATGAAACTCACCTTATAAAAAAAATACTGTACAAGGGTAGCTATTCTAATATAATAAAAATGACCATGAACAAACAGTAATTTGGAGAGGAATTTAAATCTAGCTACTGCATAGTCACTGTTCCTTGCAGCTTGTCTTCCTTCTTTACCCATGATTCCTGGAATAAAGAAGACAAAAAGGGATGTTCACTAATAAACAATGTGTAATTTTCACAATATATATCACTCGGAACTATTTATACTTGCTGTAACGCTAAATACTTATATACAGCGGTTAGCTGCTATCCAAAAGGCTGTTCTACTTAAATATGCTTAATATCAAAGTCAATTATATACCAGGCATGTAACATCAATTTTCAAAGGATCAGAAGAAGATAATACTGAAATGTTCAGATCTAGGGGGGCATAACAAAGTGCTAAACTTCTGATGAGCAGGCGGCTCTAGGACGTCTTTAAATTCACCAGTTCAAAAGAATATTAAAAGATGAAAATTCAGGAATTTGAACCCAATACAAATAAGCATATTTTTATGATTTTAAGCTATAGTGTATAAATGAATGTGGTTTTAAGTAAAAACTGGATTTTCCTATACATTTTCAATAAATTAAGTAAAGACTGTACACCCTGAAAGCAATGCATCATTTTACCTGGAAAATAAGTCTTCTTTTTAACAAATATGCATTTTCAAAACATTTTATTTATATTTTAATGAGTGACTAACCATAATAAACATTCAAGTGTGTATGTCTGTACAGTGTTTGATTTGTTTTTATTTTTGTTTTCTTTTGTTTTTTTAAAAACCATCAGATCTTATATACAAAACTACAAAACAAGGTGTTTTTTGCTCTCAAGAATAAAAACACTCTTTTTAAAAATTTACAGTGGGGACTGTGGTGGTGCACACTTTAACCCCAGAACTCAGGAAGCAGAGGCAGAGGCAAGTTGATCTCTGTGACTTTGAGGACAGCCTGGTTCACACAGAGTTCAAAGCCAGACAGGGCTACAGAGTGAGACCCATTTAAAAGAACAAGTGCGAGCATGAATGCTGGAGATACCTCTTCCAAAAGCACTGAAGTGAATGATATGCACACACAATCTATTATGTTCAGCCAAGATTGCTCAGGACAGTTCAGGACCACAGAGGCCAAGTGTCAAGGCAACAACACCAGAGACATGGAGGATGATGGGAGTTTTAAATCTATGTTTAGGTACAGAAGTGGATTATTATTAAGATAGAGGTGCACAACAAACTCACTTCCACATTAGAATTCCAAAAGAATTCAACCTCAAAGTACCCACTGTGTCACAGAAACCCAGGATACCCAAGCTGCAGAACTCTGGGATAACAGGCAGATAATCACAATACAGGTTATGACCCTCAGGGCCCAGCATGGCGTTTCGGTTCTCATAGTAGCCAACAGTATCTTGACTTCAAAGCACATCACTTGGCTTAATCGCTAGGAATAGGATCTGCTAGCTACAGCTAGATGTCATCAGCAGCCAGGCTCTTCTTCCTCTTGGGGAAAGGCAGGCTACAGAAAGTCAAGCCAGTGACTGTGTTGCTGTTAGTAACACTTAACTACGATCCAGGTTGTTCAGAATGGGTGTGGGGAGGGCTCACCTCCAGTGTTTCCAGGGCTGGGTTTTGCCACAACAGGTAGCTAAGCTGTGTGGGGACCAAGCTGCCTCTTGGCCTCAAAACTTACATCAAGAACAGGACGGACAGCAGTGCTGATGGTAGTGCAGAGACTTGAAAAGTTAGTATGAGTGAAAAAGGAGAGAGCGTGTGCAGAGATTTGGTGATGCAAAATGAATATATATTTTTTTTAACTTGGAGAGATGTATCACTCAATCCTGTAGCTTTGGTGAGAAAGTTTTCAGAGAGCAATGACAGCAAATAACGTTTTGCGTCAAAAGACATCCACATTGTTGGCAGACTTTGAGCTGTGTCCTTAGGAAACCCTCTTAGCTGGCTGTCTAAGGGAAACACTCTACTTCCCTCCCCGTGTCACCTGCTGTGAATGCTGCCTGGCCTGTGCTCCCTGTTCCTGAGCTGGGAGTGTGGGAAGGGGAAGAACTGAAGCTGAGGAAGCGAATGTGGACTGAGCTTGCAGTGTGCTTTGCAGAACTTGGAGGCAGAGTTCCCCAGGGAGCTCATAAAATGACAAAAAGGTCCTAACTGGACAGGCAAAGACAGTAATTAGTTACAACACCTAGAGAAAACCAGGTTTTAAAGCTTATATCACTGGAATTCTTTCATACTGTAAATTATATTTGACACATATAACTAATGTATCATTCACAAATGTGATCATCTGTGTTTCATCTTACATTTGTTTATTATGTGTATGTATGCATGTACGTGTGTTTGAGATGAGCTACTCTGGCCTGGAACTTCACAGTCTGTCTCAGCATCAGAAGTCTCTGTAGTCAGCACTGAGATTACAGATATGATCTGTACATATCCTGCTATACACAAAGCTTCTGTAAAGCAAAGGACATGGTCAACAAGACAAAATGACAGCCTACAGAATGGGAAAAAGATTTCACTAACCCCACATCAGACAGAGGTCTGATCTCCAAAATATACAAAGAACTCAAGAAATTGGTCATCAAAAGAACAAATAATCTAATAAAAAAAATGGAGTACAGAACTAAACAGAGAACTCTCAACAGAGGAATCTAAAATGGCTGAAAGACACTTAAGAAAATGTTCAATATCCTTAGCCATCAGAAAAATGTAAATCAAAACAACTCTGAGATTCCATCTTACACCTGTAAGAATGGCGAAGATCAAGAACACTAATGACAACTTACGCTGGAGAGGTTGTGGGGAAAAGGGAACACTTCTGCATTGCTGGTGGGAATGCAAGCTGGTACAGCCCCTTTGGATGTCAGTGTGGCAATTTCTCAGAAAATTAGGAAACAACCTTCCTCAAGACCCAATAATACCGCTTTTGGGTATATATCCAAAAGATGCTCAATTGTGCCACAAGGACATGTGCTCAACTATGTTCATAGCAGCTTTGTTTGTCTTGTTTGTCATAGGCAGAACCAGGAAACAGCCTAAATGCCCCTTGACCAAAGAATGGATAAGGAAAATGTGGTACATTTACACAATGGAGTACTACACAGAAGGAAAAAATAATGACATCTTGAATTTTGCAGGCAAATAGATGGATCTAGAAAACATCACTTTTGAGTGAGGTAACCCAGACCCAGAAAGACAATTATCATATGTACTCACTCATAAGTGGAGAAAGACAATTATCATATGTATTCACTCATAAGTGGTTTTTTAAACATAAAACAAAGAAAACCAGCCCACAAAACACAATCCCAGAGAACCTAGACAACAACCAGGACCTTAAAAGAGACACACATAGATCTAATCTACATGGGAAGTAGAAAAAGACAAGATCTTCTGAGTAAACTGGGAGCATGGGGACCTTGGTAGATGGTTGAAGGGGAAGGGAGAAGCAGGGAGGGGAGCAGAGAAAAATGTAGAGCTCAGTAAAAATCAATTAAAAAAATCAGAAAAGTACTAGAAATTTTGTTTTTATCAATGTTTGGTATAATTCTTTTCTCTAAAACTGTCCTCAAAATGTACAGAATAATTTTTGGATTCACATAAAAGTAACAATAAGTATAAAATAAGAATTTAAAACCTTGATAACAACCATGTCAGAATTCTAGAGTTAAAAGGATAAATGATGTGTGAGAGTTCTTTGTCAGATACAAAATGGGAGGTAAAAATAAAATCACCTTCTTTAATAAATAAATAAATAAAAGAATGCCCCCAAAAATAAATAAATAAAATCACTTCTATTATTAAGGAGAATAAGCAAAGAAAAAATTCACTAATATGATGCCACTTCCTTTAATAATTAAAATAATGTAAATAGTGGACTAAACAATAATTGGTTTCTTATGGGGATATACTATTATGTACTGTTATATTGTATTTGTTTTCACTCAAACACTAGACATTGTACCACTAGACATTGTACTTCACAAAAAAAATTCAAAACTACCAAATAATTATACCACTTTAAAATTCAAGGAAAAGCCAGTCACCTATGCCAACATGTGCTTCTTGTATCATGCTGACATCATTAGCACCATCACCAACAGCCAATGTTATCGGTTTCTCAGGTGAGATTTTTATCAGTCTTATTACCTGAAAAACACACAATGAATTTATTCTTTGTGATAAGCTTTCAACTCTCTTGTATTTGGGTAACATCTTTCATCTAAGTTTAATAAAGTAGTATGGTGGTGAAGACATCTGAGTTCATGCTGGACAGTAACACTAAAGTAAGGTTCACTCTTCAAGTGGCATGGAGATTAAGGGTTTAGGAATGTCTTTCACAAGTGTTATAACAAAACCCATGTTGTTTTGCATTTTAAGAAAATTTTTAAAATGCACTCTAAAATCTTTAATAACTTATTTAAATAAATAACTATATTTCACTGAAGTATCAAAACAAAATTCTCAAGAAGGAAAATACTCTAAACAAAGAAAAGACACCTATTTAGTCTGTTTGGCTAAGTCTCAAGATTTAAAAATACATTAACTCAAGTGAAATTAAAACATGCTTCTCTGGAATTTTTTAAAAATATTTTTAAACCTGTGTGTGTGGGAGTGCACATGAGATGGGGGTCAGAGAAGAACTTTGTGAAGTTCCAGGTAGTGAATCAAGGTCACTGGACTTATCTAATAGTACCTTTATCTACTGACCCTTGGTCTCAGATTCTTGGATGTGTTTTTAGAACAGCAGAGACATGTCTATCCTATTTTAATCTCCACAGACTGGACACACAAATACTATAAAAAATTCCATGAATCTAAATAAACCTGATGTCTCTGTGCAAAATAACCAGTTCTTATATTTGTATTGTTGAGGACAGTATAAGATATTCCTTTAAAAAGTTTATGAAATTATATTTATTTGTTTGTGTATGCATGTGTTCTACATGTATGAGCACACCAAGAGAAGTCAAAGAACAACTTATGGGAGTCTGTTCTCTCTTTCTTCCATGTAAGGCCTGGGACTGGAACTCAGGTAGTCAGGCTTAGCAGTAGGTGCCTTTACCCGATGAGTGAGCCATCTTGTTGGCCTACTAAGAACAGTTTTCGAAGGAAACAGTTCTAAACCTCAAAATATTCCAAACTGTAGGTTTACAAAAAAATTGTCTGAGTGGGTTTTCAGTTGAATTCTAGGCATCTGAAATTTAAACATTTCTTGCATACAGCTTTACATATTTGGATGACAAAAAATAGATTGGATTTTAATTTTCCTAATTTATAACTTGACAGCTGCCTCCTCTCCTTCCTCCCTCTGTCCCTCCTCTTCTTGATACTTTGTTAGCCAAGGCTGGCCTCAAACTTTCAATCCTCTTGCCTCAGCCTCTTGGTTGCAAGGATTTACAGGTGTGTGCCAGTATGCAGAGGTTGGTAACTTTTAACAAAGAATTGTCTTGTTTGGTCTTTCCTTCCTTCCTTTGGAAACTATTTTCAAGGAACTTTTTATGACATATACTTACTTTTGCTTTCTGTAAAGGTGCCATGCGGCAACACAACACAGCTGAGCAGTTTCTGCAAACTTCCATAAACAGCTTTTCATGCTCCCTGAGTGCAAGAGATAAGCTGGTCCCATCTACTACCAGCCCATGCTGAATCACATGGTCTTCTGTAATTCTAGAAAAGAATACAATTATATTCTCTATGTCATACTCTGAAGCCAGATTACTTACTTAATAAAATAAGACTCTTATTGCAAGACAGACAGTTCAACCAGATGAATAATTTGTGTATAAGTGAACAAACTCAGTTGTAGTATCTGAAAGGTGACGAAATACAGCTTTTGAACAAAATGAGAAATGCATACTAACGTTTATAACACATTTACCAAAAAAATATATAGAAGACCTAAAGAAAACACAATTAATGAGCGTTACATACTTGTATAGTATTATCAAAACTCTATCTTCTTTATGATTTTCAGTATTTCTAAGTAGACATTAACTTTTTAAATATTTTTACTATGTTTTATTTACTTATTGTTTATATATATATGTGTGTAGAGACAGAGGAAAACGTGAAAGAGATGGTTTCTCTTGAGTCGCTGAATTCACATAGTCAGGCTTGGTAACTGGTACATTTACCCACTGAGTCATCTCATTGGTACAACATAACTTTTAATAACCAAGAAATAATTTCAGAAGGTATATATAAATTATTTTGAGCAGTTAATTTCTCCCTGACAATATTCTTAACTACTAACTCACCACAAAGGTTCACAGGCTCTCAAAGTTGAAGGGTCTAGTAATAGGAATAAATAATATAAAATTGTAAGCCTAAAGAAATGGGAACAGACCATCATCAGCTTTGGATTAACTTTCAACAATTGTTTCCTTAGCTTGTGACCGGCAGCTCAATAGCTCTCAGCAGTTAGGGGGTTAGGCTTTTTTTTTTTTTTTTTTTTATGATAACCGCTCTGCCACTTAAAAGTGACCAAAGTTAACTTTTAGTAGAAGTTTGTACATGATTCTTAGCATCCATTCCATCCTATAAACTTTGAGCAAAAGCTCCTCTGTGACTTTACATTTTGCATGATTTCGTATCCTTCCCTGCTCTGGGAAACTGGTTGTGACAGAAAAAGCTGTTAAGTTGTTGCAAACACTATTAACTGTGAAGGAAATCTACAGGTCTATGTAAACTCAACTAAAACACTGTTATCAAAAATTGTAAATCTTAATTAAACTGCAGTATGTCTCTGAGCTTGACTTCTAAGTTATAAAAATTTATTTTTCCATGCCTAATGCTTACTTCTTGTTATAAAAGGGGGCCCCAAACACATCCCCATTGCCACAGTTTCAGAAGCTCACACTCAGGCTGTGGTCCTAGTTAACTGGTAAGCTTTTTGTGCCCTACAGCGACTTTTTTTTTCTTTTGGAATAAGTTTGTTTCTGGTTTCATAGACTTTGGTGGTAAGTACCCCATTTTTTTGAATGCCTCTGACCCAACAAAAGTAACAAGATTTCCAAGATGACATGCCTTCTATATTTAAGCAAAGATTTGTCTAGAAGTTATACTGGTGGCAATAAAGAATGTGAGTTCTCAGCTTCCTGCTGCCATGCTATCCTTGCAATTATGGACTCTTACCCTCTGGAACCATCAACCCAAATAGCCTTATTCTCCTATATGGCACCTTGGTCATGATGCTTCATCACAGCAATGGAAAAGTAAATAGGAGAATGGGCTGTTGCTATGAAGAACATGACTGTGTTGGATTTTTTTTTTTTTTGTTTGTTTGTTTGTTTTTGAAGGACTGTGAAAGACTTTGAAACTTGGGACTAGAAAAGCAGTTCAATGCTGTAATCAGAGCTCAGAAGGCCTTCCTAGCAGGAGCCTGGAAGATGATTCTGCTGAAAGCAAAGCAGACTAAGGGTTGAATCAAGAGGCTTCAGATGGAAGCAAGGACTTTAACAGCAACGTGGCTAGAGGATATACCTGTGTTATTTTGGCAAAGAAACTGGCTGCCTTCTGTCTGTGTCCTTAGAAAATATCTGTGAATAAATTAAAAAGTAATGGACTAATTTCTTAGGTGGGGGAAATGTCAAGACTGAATAGCATTGAATTTATAGTATGGTTATTAATGATAATACATCTACAGATCAACAATGAAAAAGAGTCAAGTGGGGTAGAAAAGAACACAAAATGCAGAGTTTGGAGAAAAACACTAGGAAGCTTAATGTTACAAAGACATTTAATGGAAAAGAGGCTACAGTTATTAAGGAGGTTAGTGTCATTAAGGAGAGGCGTGCTATGCACTGAAATAAAGAGAAGGTGCCCTCAGGGTGAGAACCCACCCAGGTAAGCTTCAAACTTATAAAAGATGCTTGAGGCACTTTCTGGTACTAAGAAGAAACTGAATAAGCAGCTGCTCTGTGATTCAAGGGAGTCAGGATCCATCTCAAGATGGCTTTGGAAGTTGGCTTTGTAGTGCATGTTGTTATGATTATGCTGGGAGTGGATGGAGCTTGTCTCTTAAAGGGACAGGGTACTGACAGGGAAGGCCAGCATAATTATAACATATGTAGTGTTAACTTTAGAGGCACAATGCATTCAAGAGTAGAGGAGTTATAGATTCTTTCTCCATGGTTTCTGAGAGGTCCTGGGCTCAGACAAAATGTGGCCTTACTGGCAAGAAGGCCCTGAGAGGACAAGAGAATATGAGACTTCACTGCATGAAGCTGTGGAAGCAAAACCAACATTGCATAGGAGACTCCCAGATGTTGGAGGTACCAGAGACATAGGATATCTGCCAAGAAGAGATGTCTAAGAGGAACAGAAGCAACCCCAGAGAGAGATTTATGTTGTATGTAGCAAAGCTGAAAGCGTAGAGCCATCTAAGTCCTTTGAGATCAGAACAGTGCTACAGGATTAGGAGCTTGCCCTGCTGTGTTTCAGTCTTGATTTGATCCAGCATTTCCTCGCTATGCCCCATTCTTCCCTTTGGGATGTAAACGTATATTCTGCGCCACGTGCTAGAAGTATGTAATTTGCTTTCTGAGTTTTATAGGGGCTTACAATTAAAAAGTTTACCTTGAGTTTCAGAAGAGACTGGACTTGTAAAGAGTTCAGACTATGAAAGACTATAGGGACTTTTGAAGTGGGACTAAATGTAGGTTGCATTGTTTATATGGAGATCAGGGAGTAGAATGTGGTAGTTTGAATACAAAATGTCCCCCAAAGGCTTGGGGATTAGCGAACTGGGTCCCCAGATAGTGGCCCTATTTGGGAAGGTTTAGGAGGTGCCGGCTTGCTCTATTAAGTACGTCATTGGAGACAAGTTAGAGAGGTAAATGATGTGCACCATCCCTGGTTTTCTCCTCCTCACGCCTGCAACAAAGGATAGTGCTTAGCTTCCTGCCTCGGCTGCCATGCTGTCCCCACCATTGTGGATTCAGCCTGTGACACTGTAATACCAAAATATCACCCCCTCTCTCTGCCCCGCCCCCCAAAAAAAGAAAGAAAAGAAAAAGAAATTTTATTTGAGAAAATCATCCTGGTATTGTCCTGAAAATTTTCACCCTGTTAGCTAGAAGGTACCCCGTAGGCCAGTACAGGAGAAAAGCCTTTAGTGGTATTGCCCACCTGTATGCTATAATACTGACATACCAGGGAAGACGTGTTCCTGTTAACATGACAGTTATGGGGGTAATCAACCACTTTTGGATTAGAGTTGAAGTCTTCTCCACAAGAAGGAATTCATGCCTTGTACTGTGAACCTGGCCAAAAGTCCTCCACTTGAGTGGGGATGGTGGGATTGACACAGATATAGTAAGCACTCAGTGGTCACCTCTTCTCAGCACTATGGCCACTATGAGTTATGAGTGTCTGCATTAACTAACTTCTGACCACTGCAGAGAGAAGTTTCTATTTTCAAGGTTGTATGTAGTGTTAATCTGAGGGTGTAAACAGATATTTAGAAGGCAGTTTGACCTCCCTAGCTGAGGACATTTGGCCCAGTTATATACCACTGTTAAGAGTAAGGCTGATCCAAGGCTCTCTCAGGGCCCTGTTGAAAGGACAAAGGGAGCCCTAGTTCTGTGTCCTTGCGCAGGGGCAGCCTTGGCAAGGTCCAGGCTGGGGCCAGGACCTTGCATGAGTTAAGGTTTTGTTTCCTGGGAACTTGGCTCCCTCCCCATAACCTGCAAGAGACTGGAGAGTTACCAATTCCATGGTCGCTGTATGCTCAATCTGTGACACACTTGAGAAATCCCGTGTTCATCCCTTTTATGCAAGTTTTCTGCTGACCCTGTCCCAGCCTCCACCACTCTCCTTCCCCCATGCCCACAAACTGTGTAGAAGAGGCTGCACTTCTTAGTAAACTTGCTTGGCATCAGACACAGCTTGTGAGAGACTTGACCTCAGCTTTCCTGTTCTCATCTCCTGGTCATCCCATTTGGAACCATTGCTGAAGAACAACCTGCTGGTCCAAGTCATATTGCTCCTACATTGATAGAGGACTTATTTCCCATACAAGTACACTACATGCTCATCCATGTTCATTGCTGCTCTATTCATAATAGCCAGGACATGGAAACAGCGTATATACCCATCAACTGATGAAAAATAATGAAAATGAGGTAACTATTTACAATGGAATCTTATTCATCTTTAAGAAAAATTAAATTTTCCTCTATTGAGAGTTCTCTTAAGATCTGTAACCCATTTTAAAATTGTATTGTTTGTTTGATATCTAGTTTCTTGAGTTATATATTTTGGATATTAGTTTCTATTGGTTGTGAAGTTGGTAAAAAAAATCTTCTCTCATTTTGTAAGGTGTCACTTTATCCAGTTAATGGTGTCCTTTGCCTTACAGAAGCTTTTCAATATTAATTGTTGCTCTCAGTGCCTGTGCTACCAGTGTTCTGTTCAAAAAGTTGTCTCCTGTGGCAATGCATTCAAGTCCTCCCCACTTTCTCTTCTAACAGGTTCAGTGTATCTAACTTATGTTAAGGTCTCTAATCCATACACACAAAATCAAAATTTAAAAGTGTTTTCAAATTACAAATTAAATTAAAAAAATTTTTTAGCTATGGGTTGATGAAAGCAAGAAGTGGCAAGCTGGCCTGCAGACACTGCCTGCCATCTTACCTCCTGGCAAGCTGCCTCAACTGTTCAGCACATCCACTGTCTGACTTCTGGTTGATAAGTTCGAGGATATTCATAGCTCTATGAAAATGTCCGCATGATAAGCTCACACTAACAGCTGTTTCATGTTTGTCTCCTGTAAGCACCCATACTTTGATACCAGCCATTCTCAATGCTTCAATAGTTTCTCGAACTTTATCTTGTAGTCTAAAAATAAAAAAAAAAAAAAAGGTAGAGAAAAATACTCCTGTAGCCTAGGTTAAGTATAAGCTACGCAGTACAGATAAAGTATACTCTTTATAGGAATGTTACAGTACATCAACATGACTGAGATTTTCTTTCATTATTCAGGAAACAAGAATAAATTACGAGCAGCCATCTAGTTAGAAGAAAACCAATAAGTTAAAATAGTCATCATAAACCCATCTTACTGAAAAGTGGTATTGGGAGGAGCCTGAATTGAGGCCTGGAGCATGCTAGGCAAGAAATGTGTCACTAGTAAGTCTAAAATTTTAAGCAAAGATTTCCTCTCACCCCACCCAGTAACAGAAGGAGTTAAGGAGAAATAAGCATGCAGCATACACAGAAGTCTAGGCATGACATCCTGAATTCAGGGCTTCTGCTTTTAGATGAGTCTCCTACAGTTTTCCGTTTAAACATCACACTCTAAAATCTAATGAAAATCCCCATTTAAAATATTAATACCTTTGTAGATACAGGGGACAGAAGAAAACAACGGGTTTAATTTATAAAAATCCATTTGACTCAATAAAATTAAATTTAAGAAGCTAAAATTGATACAGATGCTGGGTTAAAAAAAGTAAACAAGTTCCAAGGCATTTATATGCTAATAGAGGAGAAAAATGTTTAAACAAATAATTTAATATAGCATCAAAAAGTCGGCAATAAACAGAATGTTCATAAAGAAGAACATTTTCAATCATCTTAGTTGTCAGAAAAGGCCTTCTTGGATGAGGGCTTGTTTTTCTTTTTTTGGTTTTTCGAAACAGGGTTTCTCTGTGGCTTTGGAGCCTGTCCTGGGACTAGCTCTGTAGACCAGGCTGGTCTCAAACTCACAGAGATCCGCCTGCCTCTGCCTCCCAAGTGCTGGGATTAAAGGCGTGCGCCACCATCGCCCGGCTGAATGAGGGCTTGTTATGAGTACCTTATTCACAAATGCCCTGGAAAAGAAGAATCATCCAGGCAGAAGGCAAAGCCTTGCCAAGGAACAAAGGCATGAACACAACACTTTCAGTTCGAGGTATTCAGGAGCCCAACAGTCAGTGTGGCATTACTGAAGCATAGAGCAGATCGGGCAGCAGTGGGTGAGGATGGAGAGATATGTGAATGTTTGATGATGGCATGGCACACTGACTAAGGAATAGTAAAACGGAAGAATAATACAAGTGTTCCCTGAATCTATTTCAAAGATCTAATGATGGAATAAAACGGCATTATTCTGAGTAGAAAAATGAAAGCTTTAGTTTCTACTTTGTTACGGAATGGTAATTAACAGTATTTATTTTACTATATTAGAAGCATTTGACAAAACGTTACAAAATGCTACTGCCTACTTCTGATACTTGCCTGTCTTCCACTGCTGTAGCTCCTAGCAGTATCAGGTCTTTCTCAATGTACTGGAAGGCATCAGCCAGCTTCTCTTCCCGTCGCTGCAAAGCAGTCCTGGCCTCAAACAGGCGCCTATCTATATCGTCATACTCTTTAGCGGTAAACTGTCTATAAGCTATACATAGTGTCCGCAGTCCTTTCTAAAAGAAAAGAAGATAGGCACACACTTCTAAGAGCCAGATTCACAACCCGACTTTAAATACTGTCATTTTATCTTCACCTATGACCTGGAACTACACAAACTTAGGAATCTGTATTTGACTAGTGAAGTCTGTACTGACTACTTGATTACATGGGCCTCAAATTTTCTTAATCTCTGAAAATTAGTGCCTGAATCTAAATACTTCTCACTATTTATTTTCCTTAGAAAGGCCGAAAATAAATGTTCTAGCAATAAACTTGAAAACAGTGGATTTTAAAATACCATGACTATGTTTAGCAAATTTCTAAATAGTACCATTTCCTGATTTGTAAATAACTCTCATAATTAGCATTTCAGGCTCCATCAGATACTAACATGTACTAATTAATTCCCTCTACAGTAAGTATATGTGGATACTACTCTAAACAGTACAGTCTTTGCTGCTGGATATTACAGTGGATAGGTCACAGGCAACTGCAAACCAGCAACAGCAGTAGGTGAGTATGCAGCAGATACACAAGTCCAGGCATGAGACATCCTGAAGTTTTGCTTTTGGATGAGTCTCCTATAGGTTTTCCTCGTTAAATTAGAGTCATATTACATAAAATTAACTCTCTCAAATAGTGCTGCGCAGTGTTTTTAGTATACTTACAAAATTGTATGATCATTAGCGCTACTGGAATTTTCACCCCCAACAGACTCTCTATCGTTTCTCTTCCCTTTGTCTAGTAGCCTTTGGCAACCACTCACCTGATTTCTATGAATCTGCCTATCCTGGATGTGTATATAACTATAGTGTGCGGTCTCTCGTGGCTGGCTTCTCTAAGCAATCTTTTCAATGTCATCCTTGTTGCAGCATATATCAGATATCAGCACTTCCATTTCTCTTAATGACTAAATAACAATTCATTACAAGGCTCTATCATATTTTATCCATTCATCAGTTGGGCAGCTAGGCTTTTCCAAGCTTGGGCTATGAGCATCCATTCATTAGATCATGTGTGGATATATCTTTTTCTTTCTCTTTGGTGTACACCAGGTATAAACCTAGGTCAGATTTTAACTTCATTTTTATCTTTTGAAAAGTTGCCAAATTGTTCAGAGGCTAATGATTTATACCATGTGTACAATCTCTAGCTTCTCCACACCCCTGGAATAACTCCTATTCCTTTAGTAGGCCCCTTTCTGTCATTCTATTATGTCCTCAACCACTGAGCCATACCCTCACTTTTTTTTTCTTTAAAAGTCAGGATCTAATGATGTTGTCCCATTTGCTCTTGAATTTCTGGGCTCAAGCTTTTGTCTGGTTTCTGCCTTCATACCACTGGCCCAGGATAAACTGTGGGCAAGGGGAAGGAAGGAGAGGGAAGACAATGATGGGGAAAGGAAAAGAGAAAGAATAGAGACAAGCCATTCAGAGATGAAACCCAAGGATTTGTGCCTTACTCCAGGCACCAAATACTCAATTTTTAAGAATATAGTTTGAGTGGTACACACAGCCAGAAGTTCCTACAACATCAGGTTGGAAGACAGTTACACGTTACCACATTAAAAATCCGTTTCTACAACAAGAATAAAGAGTCAACATTTAATGCAAAAGAACTAAGAACTATAGAATTTCCAGAACATAGATGATCTATTAAAGAGACAAAACCTCAACCATTTCACAAATATATTTTTGAAGTTTGTTTTAATTTTTTTATGCTTAAATAACAGCTATCTTTACTTACCAAAGCAAATTCATCTACATGAATTCTGGTTTTTGCTATTTCTCCACCTATACATTTAGGGAGAATTGAAGATTCTGCTCCTTTAGCAAATAAAAGCTTCTCACCTGAAAGAAAAAAAAAAAATTTCCAGGAGAGAATTCTATAACGATATGTAAGCAATCAATGTTGTAAGTTGACAACAGGCTCCCTCATAAACATGTCTTCAGAATGGGCCTTACTTTTTATTCTTTGGTAATCAAGTTCTATATTAGGTAAACAAATATTCATAAAAGCTTAGATTGGTTACCTGAAGGTGCTTGAACAATTACACTCATTCTCCTACGATCTGAATCAAATTCCAGAATATGAAGCAATTTGTACCTAAAAATTAAGAAAGATAATCCTTAATTTTTAGAGTAATAATGTGACCATTTGGAAAGAATAAAAGATAAAATACAAGTTTAAAGTAAACTAGAACCGCATTTTCATGAGGATAGGCTCTAAATAGTCAATAATAGTACGAGACACGAGGGAGATGACATCATGTACTCAACAACTAACATCTACTGCACAGACTTTGGGTAATTAAATCCCACAGAAGCCAAGATGAAGACTACTAGAGAGATTAATATTCAAGAAGCTGCTGTGCAGCAGAGAAGAACTGGGACCCACATCTGCCCGGGTGACTGACTCGCCATCATTTCCTGTCCTAACACATCTCACCAGGTCTCCCTTTATGCAGTCTTTCAAGTTTGTCAGCAATGATTCTGAACTTGGGCAGGTGTGAGGATGGAGGTCAGGCAGCAAATGCCTCTTTAGGGAACTGAGGGAAAACTTATGAGGATAATTGAGTGAGGCTTGACAATTTTTCCAGGAGAGAATTCTATAATGATATGTAAGCAATCAAAGTTCTAAGTTGACAACAGGTTCCCTCATGAAAGTAGCTTCAGAATGGGCCTGACTTCTTTAGTGTGAAAAAGCAGAGCAAGGACTGAGGTACACAAGCAAGGGGCATGGGCTAACTTATCAGAGTAGAAAGAGGATGAGTAGACTGGTGTTCTGAATGCTTGAGCATAAGTTCATAGGCAGCACAAGGGAACTGGGGTGTGCTAGGGTGCAGCTTTATGGCACAGTGTTTGCTTAACATTCCTGAAACACTGGTTTTGATCCCCAGTATTACAAAAACAGGGATAAAAAAAAGCTTTCTTCATCCAATGACCTATGGAATCTCAACCTCAAGAGTGTTTAAATATATAAGCAAATTCAGTAAACTAAAGTACAGTATACGATTGTAATTGTGATGAGATAGAATATAATAATGCCATTATTCTAGAGAAGTGGTTAGCAAGTGTTTTAGTAGAGAATCAGATAACTTTAGACTTTACAGGCCATATGCATCTCTCTGCTGTATATTAGGACTTATTCTTGCATGCAAGGCAAACTATATCCCCACCTTTCTTTTCCTTTCTCAATTTTGAGATAGGGTTTTACCAGATTTCCTGGGCTAGTTTCACTCTGTGGCCTATGCAGGTCTTTAACTTGTGACCATCTGGCCATAGCCTCCATTCTACCAGAGTCATTTTATTCTTTCTCCTTCTTTCTCTTATTGGAAGACACAAGTTTCTGTCTTGCCCAGTTCCACAGCCATTCAGTCCCAACAAAACATACAGAGGCTTATATTAATTATAAACTGTATGGCCTATTAGCTCAGGCTTATTATTTTTTTCCTTTTTGTTTGTTCTGAGACAGGGTTTCTCTGGAGCCTGTCCTGGAACTAGCTCTTGTAGACTAGGCTGGCCTCGAACTCACAGAGATCCACCTACCTCTGCCTCTGCCTCCTGAGTTCTGGGATTAAAGGCTGCACTACCTCTGCTTGGCTCAGATAATTCTTATCTATGCTTAGCTATGTGGCTTGGTACCTTACTCAGTATGGCATTTTCATCTTGTTTCACTGTGTCTGGATGGTAAAGTCTGCATCTGGGAAGAGTCCTTCCTCTTCCCAGAATTCTCCTTAGTCTTGTTATCCCTCTTATACTTTCTGCCTGGCTACTGACCAATCAGTATTTTATTAAACCAATACAATTGAAAAATCTTTACAGGGTAAAAGGGCTTTATCCCACACCCTTACTCTCTTTTTCTTTCTTAAACAACTCTAAATGCAATAGATCATAGGCTATCCAAAAACAGACTGGAGGACAAAACTGGCCTATAGGCCATAATTTGCTGATTCCTATCCTATAGTTATTATGGACTATAACATATTTGAAAGAATTTACCTTTCCAGTCTTCCAAGTACTTTAACCTCCATACTTTCTTCAGAAATGCCTATAAATATGATACCAGCTCTAGGAATAAGAGGAACAAAGAAATTATAATACTTAAAGGAAAATATTTCATATTTTACATTATACCTTTATAATTTGGCTTGAATGACGGTACTTGAACTGAAAGTTTAAGGAGTATTTATGGTACTGCCTTTGAATAATAGGACACTATTCTTAAGAACATGACAGGTCAGACTATATCCAAAATAATGCAAAGTAATTTTACAAGTTTTTCAAGTAGAATTCATATTAAATACTTTTTAAAAGATCATTTAAAAAAACCTTAAATTTACATTTGAGAACTTTATATGAGATCTCTAATTTTCTAGCATTTATTTCAAGAGTATTCTTGGAGGATCAGAAAAATCAAGCTCAGTCACCTTGCTGCAGCTTCCACTAGAGCCTTTTCATCTGGTGAAGATGCATAGTACTCCAGCTGTGCAGGTGCTAGGTTGGACTGCCAGGGACCATCTCCAATGCCATCAGTTTGAACACTGCTGATCTGTACAGTATGGCAAAGACTGACTGCTTTAAAGAAGAGGTCATGTTCTTTCATCTGCAGAAACAGAACATTCATGACCAAAGCACATTTCCAACACCTTATAGGAAACCAGACATAAAACCTTGTGAGCTAAAACAAGAGTGCAAAGACCTGGAATGCCTGAGTAAGAGCTGCAAATTTTGCATTTCAATCTCATACTGTTTTAGGAGCCCTTGGTTAAGTGCATATTTTTAGACAGCCTACACAAACTGCAAGCTAAGGAGACGATGTCCTTGTGAAAAAGTAAGGCCTTAGGAAGAAAAAAAATACATTTTCCCCCTCATTTTACTTCTAGGTAGTAATAACATTTACTAACTAGTGAGCTAAGGCATTGAAGATGCTCAATAATGACAAACTAAACTGGGCTATAACTACGGTCTCAGAATAGTGTTTTGTGGTACTAAATCAAGACATCTATTTCAAATACATGCTTCTTGTCCATGGCAGGCCCAGTCGCTCACATTCTCACTCTCAGTTACTGCTCCAGTGCCATGCCTGACAGCCTGCTGCCACATTCCCCATCAGGATATTCATGGACCAACTCTGAAACTATAAACAAGCCTCCAGTTAAATGATTTCTCTCATAAGCTGCCTTGGTCATGGTATCTGTTCACAGCAATAGAACAGTAACTAAGACACTCAGCATGCTGACCCTCTCTAAATGTCCTGTAGGTCTGTTGCAATATGGGAGTCAGAGGTGGAGAAGCCAGCTTCATCTTGCTCAGCACCCACCAGTTTTCCCTTTCTTTTAATTTATTCAACTCCTGCTTAAGATACATATGTATATGTATGTGTACATGCTTGTGGTGTGGGAGGTCCTTCTGTCTATGTGTTACTTTTATTGGTTAATGAATAAAGAAACTGTCTTGGCCTGGGGGGGGGGGGGCAAATACAAGCTTCTTGCTTCACTGATAGAAATTTCCCGTGTCCACCTATTGAAGAGAATTAATTCATATAAAACCCATAATTACTAATTTGAAAGTTGCTTACTAGTTCAGTTTCACTTTCAGGACTGGTTCTAAAAGAAGAACTGGTTGTGACATGTGTTGAGTTGTTGAGATGAGATAAACTACCAAGGTAAGATAAGCTTTCTTCTGCAGAGTCTGGGGTTGGTCCTTCAGGTACAAGTTTACCATTGACTTCTTGGTATTTCATGCCATTAATTGAACATTCTCGAAACTGCATTTCATTTTCTGTCAGTGTCCCAGTTTTATCTGTAAACACATATTCCACCTAGAGAAAGAGAACAAAAAAAACCCTTTGTGGTCATGGGTCAGTGTTGAACAAGAAAACTTTCCTGTTTTCTAAAGTCTAGTTTATTAACATCAATATACCAAAGCCAAGATTCTTACAATCTAAGAAGTTATTATTGACATAAAAATAAAACAAATGAAAATATTTAAAATTTATACATACTTTTTGATATATGTTGATTTGCAGAGGTGACTGAGAATAAGGTTGAGAATTTCACATCTATCTCTCGGTTGAGCTACATTTAAAATATTATGACTTGACACTTACACTGAAGTAAGGGTAGAAGGAATGCTTACTAACCTAGACAATAAACAGAGGCCAGGAGAGATGGTATAAAAACAGGAAAGAAAATAATGACAGCAACACAAAATGTTAGGGATGAGAAGTAGTTTATAAAGAACAAAGGAAGTTAACACTGAGGACAGGAAACAAATAGAGTGAAAAAGATAAATGTTAAAAATGATGTGTTTCAAAAGGAATGCAAGACATTATATTACTGCTCTTGGGGGCTGATCCACGGATATGAACTCTGAATGAGAAGCATACAACAGTGAAGTCTTGACAGCAAACTAGTGGTGAGGATTTGATTACTATAATGATGGGAGAAAAGTCTTTTAAAAAGAGAAACAGTGAAGCTGGAGAGAAGAACAACTGCTGCTCCAACAAGAAGAGCGACACCCATGCATGACAGCAACCCCAGCATTGAGGGAAGCAGGGAAGATCGATAGGGCTTGCTGACTGCCAACCAGCTGAAAAGTCCAAGCTCTAGGTTCATGGGGAAAGGCTTGTCTCAAAAGGAACAAAGTGGAGATTGATAGGGGAGGACCCTCTCTAGCCTCCATATGTACACACAGAGAAATGCACCCTCAATCTCAATCTCTCTCTCTCTCTCTCTCTCTCACACACACACACACACACACATTCAAAACAAAAATAAAAATACAAATAAAAAGTAGAAAGAGGCAGCCATCACAAGAAAACAAAAGCAAAGCAAACTTCAGACCATTATTTCTCATGAATATATATGCACATACATTTTCAGAATGTATAAATAGGATTATATAGTAATATCATACTGAGTGATTTCTTCCTATCAGCAGAGATATAAGACAAGGCTGTCTGTTCTCATATGTTTTATTCAACATTGTACTAAAATTTCTAGTCAGGAAAAAGAAGTGAGTTATCTGATTGGGGAAAAAGAGACAAAGTTATCTCCATTTGCATATCAAATAAACTTACATATACATCATCCAAAGGAATTTACTTTACAAATATCTATTAGCACTAATAAATAAGTTTGATGAGATTCCAGGATAAAAGATCACAGTGCAAAATCAAAGAATTAAAGTGAGAAAATTGTTTAAACCAAGAAATAAAGAGTAATAAGAAACTGTACTTTAATGTCTATACTGTTGGGGACAATAAAGGTAACTACAATATTTGAGACATAGGAAATGTCTACTACATAAAATAATTTATTGCACATAGGCCACTATCAGTCTACATATATAATTTTAGCTACAGGGAAGGCTGAGACAGGAAAATCATTTGGCTCAGGTTTGTTTGTTAGTTTTGAGAAAGGGTCTCACTATGAAACTCTGGTTGTTTTAGAACTCATTATGGAGAACAGGCTGCCCTCGAACTCACAGAGATCCTCCTGCCTCTGCCTTGATTAAAGGTAGTGTCAGATGAGCTCAGAAGTTTAAACATAGATTGGGCATCAAGTGGGGCCCCATCTCAAAAAGAAAACAAAAAAGGCAAACCCAAATTATACATGCGGACAGGGCAGGTAGATCCTAGATTAAGTGACACCTTTGATTACAGAGAAGGGAAAAAATATATTTATGAAGACTTGTTTGAAGTACACAAAACTAAGCAGGGAAAGAAACAGCAATTAACTCCAGAGGAAATAAAATACATAAAGAAAACATAATTATAGTACTACAAGGAAAAACTAGGAAGAAAGGTGTTTGGAAACAATATTATGAGTCATAATGTAAATATTTATTGGATGTCAAATTGTAATAACACTAGAGTAGGCAAAGTGGGCAAGGTTTTGGATATGTGTACAAAACGGTAAAGTAATAGTTTCCCCCTGTTGTCCCTCCCCTCTTAAAAGATTCATTCATTCATTCATTCATTCATTCATTTATTTATTTATTTATTTATTTATTTATTTATTTTTGAGATAGGGTTCCCCTGTGCAACTGTCCTGGCACTCGCTCTGTAGACCAGGCTGGCCTCAAACTCACAGAGATCGACCTGCCTCTGCCTCCCGAGTGCTGGGATTAAAGATGTGCACCACAACTGCCTGGCAACTTAATTTTTTTAATGATGCATATGCATGAGAGTGTGTGTGTGGGGATATTGCACACGACTGCAGGTGCTTGTAGAGGTCAAGGGCATTGCATCTCCTGGAGCTGGAGTTAGCAGTATAGTTGTGAATCTGAACTTACACCCAATATGAGTGCTAGGAGCTGAACTTCCCTAAAACTGTGTGCTCTTGACAGCTAAATCATCTCTCTAGTCCCAGCTATAGCTTTATATTCTATAATTGATGCCTAAAAATTTTAAATCATGATAAAATATCATATAGACACATACTGGTAAATAGTGGAAGAAAGACGTTAGGACATAAAGTGGGAATAAAAATTAGCAGGAGGAAAGTAAAAGGTGTTTTGGCCTAAGTTTTATAGTATATTCTATTATATCAGTATCTTTACATATAATTTTCTGAGAGAAACAAAATATCAGGATCATCTTCACCTGTCCAAGCTCTTCATTCAGGTCAGAAGTATTGACTTGAGCTTTCTGATCTGACTCTTCATGGTATAGATCAAGATCCCAGCCAATAAAAAACGATCCAAGAAATTTCTGCATCTCAACAGTCACATACAAAGAAATTGGAATGATGAAATTGTAGAGTACCAAAAAAGCAAGGAAATCAGAAATAAATCTTAGAATCTAGAAAAAAGAGAAATGATTATTAGATAACATACATGAGAATTATCAGAAGGTTCTTATCTAAGTAAACTATCAACTATTATTCTGAGGTAAACTAATAAGAAATTCCTTGTAAGTTGTTTTAATATTGCATTTCCTCTGTTTACTTATATTACTGGTTAAGGTAAAGGTTAAATTTCCACAGCACAATTTGTTTCATTTTGGAAGTTACCTGGCATGATGTAAACACCAAATATCATTTACTCTGTGCAGTGCGCTAGCCATCCTACCATGACTCTTCAAAGATCATGGGTGACTAAAATGTGAGTGTAACCTAGACACATGGGGACATAATTCCTCAGGAGAATTGTTAAAAAATAGAAACTGAAGAACACATACTACACAGACACTAGCACAGCAGAGCTGCCTTTCAATATGTCCTCTGTTGAATATACATGGTACTGGTAACAAGAACCTATACTGATCTGCTTTGTTGTCTCCTGGATCAAGATGTTTTCTAATATGTCCATATTAATTTAAATGGAAATTTAAAGAATGATTATTTACCAAAATTGCAGGTTTAATTCTCTTGGTACATCAAGACTGTTATGACTTCTTCAATTATTCAAACATGAATGAAAACAAATATATTCTTTAATTCATTTATATGGTACAGTAAATGATTTCTAAAGCCCTGAATTTGTAATACCGAAGTGGAATGCACATATAAATTTTTGTGATCTAATTATTCAAGCCATACTACTAGAACACACAAAAAGTTTAGGCCTTAAACTAGGGAAAGTACACCACTGCTAACATGCTGATTGCTCTTCTGCAAAAGCATCCTGTCAATACCAATGCTGTGATGAGATCACTGTGGTCTTTCCCATCTAAGCATCAGTAGTCCCCAAAGAGTTTCCTCAAAGTTGAATTATGAATAACACATAATACCTTACTACTGTTTCTTTGATGTTCTGTTTTTTGGTTATACCAAGGTTCATCCCATTTTTCTTCTGCTTGCCAGGTATATTTCAAGATAGTACTGATGATGGCCTCAGAAATAAGGATTATTAGATAAATTATTAAAAATGTGTTCATTGATCTAAAGAAAAAGAATAAAAACATATCAATATATCTTATGTTCATATGCTTACAAATTAATATTTGTATTGAATATATAAGATTTTATTATAGCTGTTTTAAAGGACAGCCTTTATTTTTTTGTAATGACCATTAAATAAAACATAATTACCAGAAAAACCCAGTTGTAAAGCCTATAAGTCATAACAGCACAGCAAGACCTATCCAGAAGTACCATGGCGATACTTCTATCTTGGGGGTTACCAGCAAGTATCTAATTGGACCTCAGACCTGCTCAGCAAGAGGGAATTCATATCTGGTACTGTAAACATTGCCGTCTGTAGCTAGTGAGGTCATGAGCCCTAGAGAAGAACCTACTACTATCATTTTCGTAAGCCAGTGTAATTTCCAGCTTCATTCTAAATACCTATCCTTACATGCAAAGATAAGTGTAGTTCTCAGCTCTCATTAAAGAAGCTTCCTCTGGCAGCAGAAGTCTACAACTGATCAAATGCTAAGAACAACTGACCATGAGATAGCCAGCTCCAAGTGGTACACCTACAATACAACTCCTACATCTAAAGCTCAAGAAACATTGCAGAAGGTAGAAAATAATTTAAGAGCCAGAGGATCAGGGCACCGGCTGTGAGATGGTGTTAGTTGACAGTTTACTTTGAGACTGAAATAGTCCATACTGCAAGGAAGCTCCTTAGGCAGGAAAGTAAACAACTCAGAAGACTTGAGAAAGTCCCTGAATCTGCCCAGACTCACTAGGCCTCTCCCTGCCAAAGTAAGCATTAAATGCTGAGAGTCCTTCTCAGAAGAGTAGAGCTGAGCTACAAAGAAGACTCTCAGATAAGACTAGCTGCCTACAAGTTCAGACCAAATGAGTCACTTGGAAAGAGCACTTTTCAACCCGATGAGCTCTCGGCATGCTATGCAGTGTGCTTCAGGTTTCCAGGTGGAAGCTGTCACCTATGCTGGGAAAGGCTTTGGTGATGCAGCGTTGAGTCTTTTCTGCTCCTATAAGTAACCCCAATAAAACTCATTGGCTCACCAAGTTGGATTTTGCTGGTTTTTGTACTTTGGTCTGTTGTGGGTTCCCTATCTGGGATGAGTAGACATGTGTGCTATATTTTCCCAGGAAAAGTTTTGTCACACCAAAGATGGTGTCTTCTATATGACAGGGACCTACATCCATGAAATCTTAACAATATGGTTGCCTAAGCAAGATCTGAACAATGACAATACCAGTTGATATGTCAATATGGATGGGGAAACCTCACAAGGTCCCTCTCCTAGATAAAGAGCTATAAACAATTAATTATTGCCTGTGAAAAGAGGAAGAATCAGTCTTCTCTGGAGATGTGTCCCATTATATGCTATCCAATCTGAAGTAGTCAGCCCTAAACAGTAAGTTTTCTTAGCAAGTTGTATAAAAAAGACATTAAAATGTCTTTTAGGACATTATCTCAGGTCAAACTGGGATTCTTGGCTCTGACACTAAAAATAATTCAGGACTAGCCAGTATAAAAGTAGATCTGGTGATTTTATTAAAGATATTTATTAAAGACTTTACTAAAGCTAGACTTTAAACACAAGGGTGAAGACAAGAGTGTCCAGAAAGAAAGTCTTAGTATTATTTAATTTTCACTGTATATTAGTTTTAATTTCCAGTTGAACTAGAAAGTCTAAAGGAGGAAGAATGGTATCTCAAAAAACCTAACACATAACAGATGCACACTTTATATATATTTCTAGACTCAGTTTTCTCAAGCAGAAATCTGTTAATAGTTTCAAAGAATCTTATGGTTCACAAGTGAGACTTTGGAATAGAAACAACTATAATACTAATACCATTGTGAATTTTAATTAATAATAAAACCCTGACAAATTCCCATTATGATGATATTAACTCATTAATACTCCCTCCTCTGTGTCTATTACTATAACAAGCTTTCTATGTCATATTTCATATATCAAATGGACTCTTTCAGGTTTTGGTCTAGTCTTGTATACAGGTGATGCTCACCTGTGCATTGCTACAAGGCTGAGTAGTACTGCTGGAGCATACAGATTCGACTTTAAATTTAAAGTCTTAAATTTAAAAACAAATTTGTTATGAAGAGACATTTTATCACCAAAAACTTCAGAATACTACAATTATAGCATCTGATACATCTGCAAACTGATCTCTACACGTAAGGCTCAGGGAACATTGAACAAGGGTAAGAAAGTTCTAAGAGCCGTGGGACCAGGATGTCTGCTGCTAGATAGTCGCCCCAACACACGACAGGAAAAATGTGAACTCTCAACAATATGCTGCCTGAACAAGACTACATAAGAACATCAGCTGACATTCCAACATGGATGAGGAAAGTTCCACATTGTTCTTCTCCTAGGTGAAGAGTTAGAGCTGGTCAACGGTTGTTGGGAGGGGAAAATCAGTTTCTTATAGAGATGGGCTCCCATATAGGTTATCCAATCCCAAATGGTCAGCCCCACACACATGTACATATGGGTGACACCAAATGAACTCAATAGGTAAATATATATACGTATAATTAAAGAAGATGCGTTCTCAATAATGAATCTTCATGTGCACCACATAGCTTCAACAACGGTCAACATGCTACCATTCTCAGTCCACTTACACTTTCTTCCACTCCAATTACCCATTTAATATTTTGGTGGTTCTTTTATTACATGAATAAATTTTTAAAGAACTTCTTGATTTAATGTTTGAAACTGTAGACTCACAGAAAGCTGTAAAATCAGTACAAAGAGTTTCATCAACTCTGAGTCCGTATTTTTTCCACCTCCATGACTTTGCAGAGAAGCTAGGTAATAAGGAGTACTCTAAGAGGGACACATGGATTGCTCCGGGAAAGGAAAATAGATGAGATCTCCTGGAAAAACTGGGGCAAGAGAGATGCAACTATGAAGGAACAGGATGATGGTGTTGGGGGAGGGACGGAAAGGGAGTAATGAAAGAGATACCTTGATAGAGGGAGCCATTATGGACTTAGGGAGAAACTTGGCATTAGGAAAATTCCAAAGAATTCACAAGAATGACCCCATCTAAGAGTCCTAGCAATAGTGGAGAGGGTACCTCATCTGACCTTCCCCTGTAATCAGATAGGTGACTACCCTAACTGTCACCACAGAACCTTCATCCAGTAACTCATGGAAGTAGCTACAGAGATCCACAGTCAAGCACCAGGCTGTGCTCTGGAGTCCAGTCAAAGAGAGGGAGGGGCGATTTTATTAGTGGGAGGGTGGTAGTCAAGATCATGACAGGGAAACCCACAGAGACAGCTGACCCGAGCTTGTAGGAGCTCAGGGATTCTAGACCGATAGCTGGGGAGCCTGCATAGGACCAAACTAGGTTCTCTGCATGTGGACAACAGTTGTGTAGCCTGCTATGTTTGCGGGACCCCTGGCAGTGGGACCAGATCCATCCCTGGTGCATGAGCTGGCTTTTTAAAAGCACTTCCTTTTATGGTGCCTTGCTCAGCCTTGATGCAGGAGGAAGGAGCTTGGTCCTGCCTCAACTGAATGTGCCAGGCTTTGTTGACTTCCACTGGGAGGCCTTACCCTTTCTGAGAAGTGGATAGGGTCTGGGTTAAGAGGAGGTAGGAGGGGAAGGGAGGAGGGGAAGGAGAAGGAACTGTATTTGGTATGTAAAATGAATAAAAAATTTTTTTTAAAAAGATAAAAAAGGAGTGAAGATAGGGATCAAACCCAGTCTTATGTTATGCAACATACTCTACCACTGAGCTACGCCCCCAATTCAATGGTGGCATCTTATTCAGCTGTAGCATATCAGAACCAGAGACATTACAGGGAATTAGATTTGATTAAGATTCATATTTACAAAACCTCATCTTACTAGTGTAAAAGTAATCCCACTTACAGATTAACTGCCAATATGAAGAATTGTTCCATCGTCACTTTTAAAAATGCATTTATCTAAGGACCAGCATGGTAGCACATGCCTTTAACTCCAGCACTTGAAGGCAGAGGCAGGTGAATTTTTGTGAGTTCAAGATCAGCCTAGTCTGCAGAGTGAGTTCCAGGTTGTTGTAGAACATTACATTTTAAGGTGTGTTACTTTTGTTTATGCTCTGGAACATTTGTTTAATGATGCAAAGATGAGCTTGATTTAAAAAAAAAAAATTTACCTGTGGACAGGAGGCTGCATCAGCAACTAGCTGACAGGAAGTGGTAGGGAGGAGCCAGGCAGAGAAGGGTTTTTAAGGAGGGGTGAGGAGAAGCATGAGAGGCTTTTGGAGAGACACAAGAAGGAGAGAGGTGAGCTACTTGCTATTCAGCTTCTCTGAGGAACAGAATTCCACCTCAAACCTTGAATTTTCAGTTCTTTAGAGGAACAGAGATTTAGATAAGTTCCCTTCATAGCTTTGAAAGAGTTGGTGCCTGAGTTCAGGAACAGAATTCCCTCAAGCTGAGGCCCTCTAGGCCCAACCACTGCTGATAACAGCGGAGATGCAGTTGCTGATTCGAACAGCCATGGATTAAAGGGCAGCAACAGGTCATATAGGGCTACATAGACAGACTCTGCCTCAAAAAAATAAACAAAATTTAGAATTTCTATTTTATTGTATGAGTGTTTTGCATGCATATTATGTATGCATACCACATGTGTGACTGGTGCTTGTGGAGGTTAGAAGAGGTCAGATCCCCTAGAACTGGAGCTATATAGATGGTTGTGAGCCATAATGTGGGTGCCAGGAACCAAACCCAAGTCTTCTGCAAGATCAACAAGCGTTCTTAACCACTAAGTAACTCTCCAGCTTCCATCACTCTTTATATTGACTCACCCCATATCGAATCTGTCCCTTGGTAGCAATAATCTTTCACCCAACCTATACAGTTTGATAATTTTGAAAATGTTCCACAACTGGAAACATAGTATACAATCTTTGAATTTGACTTTTTTACCAAATGTAACTATTTTTGCAGCCTGTTCTGTCTGAGCATATACTATAAATCCTTTTTCTTGCTGAACAGTGCTCTATGACATAGCTGCACCAGATTTTCCTGTTCAACTATTACCCATGTATGCACAATGGGCTGTTTTCCAGATTTTTGCTGTTATAAATAAAGCTGTTAAATGAAACTGCCAAATTATCTCCCAAATGGGAATGTTATCATCTGACATTCTTCACAATAATGTGTGAGATCGAGTTCCTCTGCCTCCTCCTAGCACGTACTATTACTACTCTTTTAACCTTGTTCCTCCAACAGTGGGCTAACCTCACTGCAGTTGTGATATGATATTCTCCTAACAATGGTGATGACTGAGCATCTGTCTGCTCACCTGAGACCTACAACTCCTTTTATGAAATGTGATTCATGTTTTTGATCACAGCTTCCTAAATGTTTGTGTTACTGTTTGGTTGAAATGTGAGCTTTGCAAGCATTTCCCCCACTCTGTAACTTGTCTCCATACTTTAAAGATGGTTTGAGAACATTTTTAATATAGATGAGAACATTTTTAATTTAAGTAAAATTTAATTTATTAATCTTTTTATTTAGGAGTTATGCTTTTTTGCCTGCCTAACAATCATTTGTCTAGAGTCTGGATCCTGACTTCTTCTAAAAGTCGTTACAATTCTGTTTCATATGTATTCAATCATCATTATTTTTGGATGCTGAAGACTGAGCCCATGGCCTGGTGCATGCTTTCATATTGGCAAAAGCTCTCTACTCCCTCACCTTTATTAAAAAGTTCCTGCTGGGTATTAGAAATAATGGGTCCATAGCTTTTCATGTTCTTCAGAAGAGTGTTGACTTTTTGTTCTAGTGGGCAGTTGACTTTAAGCACCTAACATCACCGCAATTGGTCAAAGTAAAATCCTCTCTCTCAGCATTCTTTGGGTTCTACTGTTTGTTTCTTGCCAATTTGCACCTACAGAGTTTTATCAGCCATACAGGAAAATTTGGGCAGTTTTTATGTACACGCTTTCAGGCCCAGCCCATTACTTTAGATGCTGGCTTACATATTTTCCCTTAGCTTTCTAGGTTCTCTTCTAGCTTTAAACTGTGTCCTCTGATATTTCAACTCAGTAAAGAAATAATACTTTCCCCATCTTATTTCTTCAACTACCCTCTATCCTTCCTCCTCCATTTGTTTTCAGGATTGGATTCACTGCCAGGTTTGACATGCTTTTGGTCACTTGCCTCAACTCATGATCTTCCTGTCTGCCTTCCAAGTATTAGGATTACTGGAGTGGCCTCACCATGCATGGTCTGACATTATTTATGTACTTGGGTGTGTGTGCCTGTATGCGGGTTTGCATGCCTACAAAGACAGGTGTGTTTTATGTAGAAGCTTAAGGTTGTTATCTTGTTTTGCCTTATATTTTGAGACAGGATTCCACACTAAACCCAGAGTTCACTATTTTTCCTACAATGGCTGACTGGCAAGCCTCTGGGATCTTCCTGTCTCCACATAGCAGCAGGTTACAGGTACATACTACCACGGCCAGCTTTCTAAGAGGGCGGTGATAAGGATCGGAACTCAGGTCCTAATGCTTGTACAGTAAGTATTTTACTCAGAGCTACCTACATGCCTCATACCCTGCACTAATTTTAGTCATATTTTAACACTTACAGTCAATGCTAAGTATATACAAAACCAGAAGATATCATCTTTATCCAAAAGAATATCACTTTGCTTATGTAATATGAAATGACCTTTTAAATGACTTATTTTTAATTTTATGTGCATGAGTGTTTTGCTTGCATGTGAATAACTGCACTGTGTATATACCTAATGCCCACGAAGATACCTTGGAACTGGAGTTACAAATGGTTGTGAGCCACCATGTGGGTGCTGGGAACTAAACCTGGGTCCTCTCTAAGAGCAACAGTGCTCTTAACCACTGAGTCATCTCTGTAGCTCCTGAAATATCTATTTTTATATATGTTACACATATATGAGTAAGATATACATAAAATTATGTGGAAAGGGTTTTCTTACTTTTCTACTGCAGATCGTTTCTGTGACTTGCTCTTGTAGTTTAATGCCATCTTCGTTTCCATTCCGGTGTACACAGCCACACCTATAAAATAAAACTGCTATTTTAAATGTACTTGCTAGCATAAAAGCTTCAGTGAAAAAGCACTGCCTGAGAGTTTGTATAACTTGAATTTTTCTTGAGTCTTTTACAGTTTTTCCAGACCTGCTAAGTCTAAAATTTTGCTGATCTAGACATTCAACCTCCATGGAGTCTCATTACTCAGTTGCAACAGAGTTGAGACGAACGGAAGAAAGGGGTGGGAATAACAGATGACCACTGCATATGACGCTAGGGATGCTAATAACAGTAAAACCCTCCTGTTAAACTGGAAAATATGGATTGGGCTAAAAACCCAGAATGCCAGAATCTGGAGTCTACATGTCATTCCATAAGTACTGAAGAATAATATTCATGTCTTTCAGAGTAAATGAAGTAAGCGCAAAGAACTGCTATGTGAGACCCTGAGACGAGAGCACATGGTCTTAATAGTGGGACTAACTGCTGAATGAAACTAATTAGGCAAGACCAAACTTTAAATGTTCCTTCAAATTCCTACACTGAAGATTAAAGAAACAGAATAGGACAGACCAACTGTGCCTTTTTAGTAAATATTTGACTTAGAATTTTTAAAATAAAAATTATTCTTTAAATTCAGGGGTAATAACTAAAATGAAAAAAAAAAGACACTAAAACCATGCAATTTGGGAAAAAAAAAACAGAATGAAATAATAGCGAAGAAGATGCTGAGGCAAACAGCAGACTCAGCTAAAAGCATTCAAATACACAATTGCTTCTAAAACTGCATAATTTGGAGCCCTATTTTAAAGTAACAAGAACAAAAAGTATTACCCTTAGGAAGTCATGTAAGATTCAGTGTCCCATGAGAAAACTACACTGTGGAGGTTTAGTCTGGTTTCTGATATCAGAACATTATTATAATTTTTAAAAAATAGTTGCAAAATACATGTAACCATCTAACCATTTAACATGGATAGTTTAGTGGGGATAACATAGTCACAATTTTTTGAAGTCATCTTTTGAATCTATCTAGAGAATACTTTAATCACTTTAAAAAAATGCTGGACCCATTAAATATCTATCCCACTTTCTATTCTCTAAGCCCTGGAAATCACCTACTGTGTCATCACTATGGATATACCCATGAGAGGCATTTCAAACGAAAGGGAGAATATAATCTGTGGCCTTTCTGCCTGGTTTCTACCAGGCAAAGGCACTACTACGCTTCCTCTAGAGAAATAAAGTTTGCCCCCAACAGGACTGGTTCAACATTCAGAGCTCAGTAAGATCTTGTTGGATAGGTAAATATGTGAATGAAACAGTCAGTGGTTATTAGCAGAACTGAAGGGGTATGGACTACTCTACTACCAGGGCACTGAAAAGCGCTGACTTGTACCCATGTTATTGGAAGTCTACTAGAATTGTTTTCTTAGTGCTCAGCTTCACAAGTATCCACAAACACAGGAAGAGGAAGACTCTAGCACTACTCAAAAGGAGAGATCAACAACAACAAAACACAATATTAAAGAAACTTTAAAAGAAAATTATTGTGTCTTACATTGAATAAAGTAATATTATGTAATCAAAGGACCATGAAATGCTATGTTTTTAAAGCTATGTTTTACAGAGGTTGGGGATGCTGTCTAGTGCTATACAAACTGCGTGCCTACTGTGTGTTAGACCCTGAGTTCAGTACCCAGCACCTCAGAAGTAACAGCAAAGCTTCATATAAAGCACCAATACAAAACATACAAACAGTTAAAAAAACTTAAGTGTGTACAAACCAAAAATTTCTTTTGTATTTTTTAATCTGGCTCCACGAAGCAAGAGACTCTCTGGTCCCAGAGGTCTAAAGAAAAAAGAAACCCATAAGGCACTAAATATTCAATTAAATTAAAAGGCATCTTCAGTCAGAGGTACTTAACCTATAGTTACAACAGTTTTCATATAAAATCAAAACCCTAGCTACTGGAATGCTACCTGGGTTAATGTCAATTAAATGCTTTAGCATTTCAGTCATTTTAAGATCAATGTCAGGACTAAAGAGATCGCTCAGCAGTTGAGAAAGCTGGCTGATTTTGCGAGGATCTTGGTTTGATTCCCAGCACTGACATAGCAGCTCACAACCATCTGTAACTCCAGTTCCGATGGATCCGACATCCACTTCCGACCTCTATGGGCACTAGGCACTCAAGTGGTGCTCAGATACATGCTGACAAAACAGCCATACACACAAAAATAAAAAATTTAAATTAAGGTTTGCGATTTAAAAAGAAAACTAAAACTATAATAAACTTGCAAAGCCATCAATGTCAAAAATTTAAAAACAAAATAAAATAATTAATCAATGATTTAAAAAAATTTAGCAGAACCCAAAATCTAAATTTTGTTAGCAAGATTAACCATCAGTTTAAGAAAGAAAAACACAGAATTAAAATGCAGTGCAAACATAAAATTATCATGAGAGCTGTATAATATAAATGCATGAGTTCTGCATAATTAAAATTATGTTAGGCTGTAAAATATAATGTACAAAATATGTTAGTGTTTTGTAGGCAAAAATCACAAAACACCAGCTGACTACTTGTATTACACATGTCTCATGTACAGGCCTTCTTGCTGCTTGGATTCCTCTCCTTAAAAAAGATATAAAATGACAAGAAATAACTGCAAAGGAAATTGTATTTTTTTAATGATAGCAAGATGATTAAAAGTTTGTTATAGTCCTCTATTTTGTTGAGAGGCCTTAAGATTTCTGAAACATAAAAAAACTATTCAAATCAAACAAAACTTGGATCATTTATAAAAATATCAGCAAACCCAAATACTGTGGTGGAAAAATGCACTGAACCAGGAAGGTCAGAAACTTGGGACATGTTTTCCAAGTATGTTTACTAAAGAGTCCTGTTTGGAGACTCCTCATCTCTGCTACCCCAGAACTAGTGTGGCGGCTAACTACTCAGCGCCTACAAAACACATGTGTCACTGAAAATGCTTTCAACACTAAGCCACGTGCCCATTCAACACTCATTCCCTACTTCTTTCTACTCCCTAGCATGGTGTTGGTTCCAATAATGACATGAAAGGCATACAAAACTGGGATACCATGACAGATTCCAAATCAAAATAAATTCAATAGTTAACTGCCGCTGTTTCAGGAAAACACAGTTCATTCTTTCAGGCATGCAGGAGTGGGTGTTCTGTACTGCCAGGGTTCCTTTACCAGACACAATACTTGAGAACACAATACAGACGATATACCCACAAAATTTTCACTATTTCAATGCAGAACTGAAAATAAAACTTAGTCACAGATATTGATCAGGGATTGTGCGTATGGTATTAAAGTTTATTGAAGGTGCTTCTATGATAATGTTTATTAAAATAAGAATCAGTGCTGGCACATGACATTTTGATGGCATATCTTCAAGATCTAATTTTAAAATATTCAACTCTTTTTGCTACTTATTTAATGTAGTCAGCACACAATGAATGTGTCCCTACAAAAGAGTTGACAAAGTCATATTAAAATAAAAGTTTAATAGTTGATTCTATGATTGATTTTAAAGTAAGCCTTCAGGTCATAAGTTAAAATGTGATCTCATCCTATTAACAAATCTTTAAACGGACTCAAAGTCTCTTTCTTATTTAGATGCCAAATTATGTTGAGAAAACAGATCAAAACAACCAACCAACCAAAAAAGCTAAACAGAAGAAAGACTGTAACAGTTCAGAATTGGTCACTAAATACTATAATTGTACTCAGTACTAAGCCAACCACGGAATTTACATTTGCTAAACAGTATGTAAAACATGCATCTTTTTAAAAACTTTCTTGTAGGAAAACTGAATCCTGGACTTCACACATGGTACACTTGCTGTATGATGAACTGAACCCCAACTTACTTGACTTTAAGTGTTATGACTTAAATGTTTAAACATCTGAATTAAATCAGCAGTATTTCATTTAAAGTTGCTACCAAGAACTATCAAAAAATACAAATATTTAAACCTAAGCAATTGCTTTTATTTCATTATATAGAGTGCACCATCTTCACTTGTTGCTGCTAAAACCTACTAGCTGTTTTTATGCTTTCTCATGATATGCTGATTATTTACTTAATCCTCTTTAACTTTTGGTCTCTCTACCAGTTTCCAAAAGTAATTAGATAATGTGATTTATTCTTACCTTACAATTTCTTCCATTTGTTGAGTTATTATCATTCGTCCCATAAATCTGTGGGAAAATGTATCATATCACAAAGATAGGCAACATGAAATCAATGGATAAAATACATTTAGCACTGTCAGCCAAATGCAGTAAAATTCCTGTGTGTGTGTGCGTGTGCAGGAGTGCAGCAGATGTCCTCTGGCACTCTGGCACTTACTCCTCTAAGGCAGCTTCTTCTCCAGACCTGACGTGGTCAGTCTTTTAAAGCGGCTACCAGCAACCTTCTATCCTCTTGTCTCTGTCCCTATAGTACTGGGGTTACAAGCACAAGAGGCCACACCAGGCTTGTTGCTTGTTTGAGGCCACAAATTGAAGTCCTCATCATTGTGTTGCAAGCCACCACTGAGCCATCTTTCCAGGCCCTAATCAACCTTTTATGGAAATTTTGTTGTTATTATTTTGGTGCTGGGGACTAAAGCTAGGTCTTACAGATGCTAGGAAAGCACAAACTAACTGAGCCTCAGCTCCAGTACATCTTTTATATATACAAATCATCCGGTATTAGTGCTACACGGTAATTTTTTTAAAGTTAGACCTTAAGTTTTAAAAATTGATTTTTATTATTATTATTTAATAAGTTTATTACTTACTATTATATATTTATTATTCTATCTGTGATTGAAGTAATTAATGAAATCTCAAACTGACCATGTGACTGTCACATGTCACTCTTTTTATTAATCAACTTATCATAACTTCTAAATTACTACATAAAAATGCTTACATGACTTAGCCAACAATGAATATTTATATATTTCACTATAGTTTACCAAATAAAGTTACCTGTGGCCTACAAATCATTGGGCCCATATAAAATATTTATTTTATCCATTCAACAAATGTTCAATGAGCAACTACCATATATAAGATAAGCAGTGGAGGTAAAGTAGCAAGTTCAAACCTGTAGTAAAATCCCGAACTTCTTTAACTCTATAACCCTTTGTGGCTAAACTCTAGGGTGAATGGCCTGCTCCTATAGTGCACTTCCATAGTCTAGATTTTCAGCTCCACTTTCCACATCTGAAATAGCACCAAGTATACAGCTGATTCAAGAGAACAACTACCTAAGTAAAAATAAAAAAAATAAAAAAAAAACCCTCTGGACAAAGCTTCACGTTAATCTTTAGGTAAAGACATTTCTAAAAAATTTTAATTTATTATTTTCTTGTGATATATATGGGTATTTTGCCAGCACATATGTCTACATACCACATACATGCATGCCTGATGCCCATGTGGTAGATAAATTTTAGCATTCCCTTCCAAATGTCTCCTCTACTGCCCTTCCCATTCCAGGACAAATCTTTTATCTGCTGAGGAATTTGACTTTGTATTTCTTTCTGATTTCTCATTTTTACTTCAGGGAGAGTTGTTTTTAATTCTCCTTGTTCCAGAGAAGTTTATGTATCCTGACTCCAGCCTAGACTTTAAATTTAGATCCAAATCTGCCAGTGTTTCCCTGCACACCTTTAAGAACTGATATCTTAACCAGTTTTTTTTTTTTTTTTTTTTTTTTTTTGTTACCAAGCCAAATCCAGAAAGGACTTTGTTTTCTTTTTCCATATGCTGTTAACCTTGTTTCTGACATTCTAGTATGTGTTCAGGCCAGTTCTATGTTGTACCAACCCTTTTTGCAGTCCCTCGTCCTTTCTTCAAATCTGTTTTTTTCCAAAGTAAAAACAACTGTATAATTCTTATTTTCTGATCAGAAATATATGCTATATACTGGCACACACATATATATTTTATAAACTGATTCAGATGAAATAAGATGGCAAAAAATTAACATTTTGTTGATGAGGTTTTTTGTTGTTGTTGTTGTTTAATCATAAAAACACAAGTTAGAGTCATCTGTGAAGAGAACCTCAACTAAGAAAATGCCTTCATCTGGCCTACAGAAAATCAGTGTAGCATTTTCTAGATTATGCATTGATGTGGGAGGGCCAAGCCCACTGTGAGCAGGTGGTACTTGGTTGTATAAAAAAGCAAACTGGGAAAGCTATGGAGAGCAAACCAGTAAACACTGTTCCTTCATTTTCCTGCTCTGACTTCCCTGAATGGTGGACTATAGACTGTAAGATGAAGTAACCCTTTCCTCTTCAAGTTGATTTTGGTCATGGTGTTGAAAGCAACAGAGAAGCAAACAAAGTCAATAACTATTAGGAATCTCACTATTTAACACTGTTAATGTTTGCGAGTATATATGCATTCTAGACTTCACATACACATTTGAGCCCTTATATTAAAACCACAACCAGGGTCACGATGTAAATGTTTTTGGTAACATTTTCCTCTTAATATGTCCTATAAGAAGTATTTACTAGGCTGGGGAGATGGCGTAGTAGAGTTTGCTATCAAGCATGAGAATCAAGGTCCATCTTTAGTACCTAGATAAAAGCTGAGTGCAGCAGTGCACACCTGTAAACCTGATGCTGATGAGAGAGACAGGCAGAACTCTGGAGCTCACTGACCAGCAGTCAGTCCTGCCCAATCTATGAACTCCAGGTTCAGTAACAGATCCTGTCTCAATAGGAGGCAAGAAATAAGGTGGAAAATAATTGAGGAAGGCATTGCACATTGACCTTTGATCTCTACAAGCACGCACAAAGGTGCACACAGCCAACATGCCCACATACATAAGCGCTCGCTCTCACACACAATCTAATGTAAAATTTTAATTGGTACCTTTTGCTTAGAATTCTATTAAATTCTGCCTTTTGTTTTTCACTTTAATTTCAGGCATCACAAATATTATTATCAAATCAGAGTTTCATTTTAAAGGCCAACAAGATGTCTCATGAATAAAGGCACTCGCTGCCAAGTTTGATAACCTGAGTTCCCCAACACTCACATGTTAGAAGGAGAGAACAGACTCCTGAAAGTAGTCCTTTGACTTTCATATACACACAGTGGCATGCATGTGCCCAAACACATATGCACACAAACTATATAAAATGTCATAAAATTAAAAAAAATTATTTTATGTTTATGGTTACAAAAACAAGGCCTTGTTAATAGAAGCTAAGCTTCTATTAGGATTTTTAATATAAAATTAATAAATTT
>NW_026067911.1:317157-320979 GCF_014885135.2 Alexandromys fortis
ACCACAAAAAAAACAAAAAAAAAAAAAAAAAAAGAAAAAAGTTTCAGTAACTTAAAAAAACAAAAACAAAACCACTTTATTAGGACAAACTTGATCACTTCACCAACAGAAAAAATATTATAAACATGAAATGTTATATCCACCCAGAACAATACTGACACATATATATGAGCAAACCTTCAGGTTCGTCTCTCCATCCAAACTGGCAGTTGTAACATGACATGAACCATCGAGTCGATCTGAGGACAGAAGCACCAAATCTGCAGGGAAAATTTCATCTTTGGCTATACGGACAATATCACCCACCTAGGAAATTAGGAGAGAAGGGATCACACATGCTTTAAAAGGCAAAGATTTGTTTTCATTAACTTTTTATGTAGTTTTTGAAATGTAGAAGACACTCAGGGGCTTGAGCATGTGAAGTAAATACTCTGCCACTGATACATACACAGAGGATTTTATTTTATATATATATATAAATTAAGACTAAAACTATGACACCAAATATAATTCTACACAATTTTCCATCTACATACCCGAATGTTTTTTGATCTAGTTTTCACAAGGCCACCACTTCTAACAACATAAACAGGAGCTCCATTTACTTCATTATCTGAGTTATGGCGTAACCAGTCTTCATATCCCTGTAAATAAGCACAGAAGAAAAATTACCCTATCAGAATATTTTTAAAGATACTTTATCAAATGAGAAAACAAATACCCCCCCCCAATTTCCCTGAAACATTCACTAGAATTCTATTAGATTACTTAGATGCCTAGAAAAATAATGACATTTCTGACATTATTCTTACCAGAAACATTATCTCTCTGTTTCCATTACATACATGCTCCTAGTGTTCTGAGATCCTGACCTTCCTTGTTTTCCTGTGAAGGTTTCTCCTGTTACCTTTTTGAGTTTTTCCAATAATCTTAGCAATAAAATTATTCTATTTATTTCTATGTGTTCAAATAATATAAAATATGCTGGTAATTCTAAAATATCTTTTCTCCAACTCCTACTGCTTCTGGAGTCCAAAAGTGAATATTTAACTGCATTACTAATATCTCCACTTGAGGACTCATAAATATCTTTTTTTGATACTCTGACATAAAACATGTGTGTGTGTGTTTCCTAGTCATTTTCACCCTCACCCCTAGAAACCTTCCTCTGAACAAGCTCACTCCTGTGATGTCTTTTTGTGTGTATGACCCATTCAGTTTAATTTTGGTTGCTGGCATGGGCATGTGTGGGTGTGGGGTGGTATACATTTATCCTTTTATCCACAAATAAATGTCACCTTCAACCCTCATCAAAGAACTTCTCTTTATAACAGAGATCACTACAAAGAACCAAAATCAATCAAAATGCAAAGTTGTAGAGCCAGAACTCAACGGATGTACAGAATACCCACACACCTAACACTCAGGAAACATTGCAGAAGAGGAGGCAGAGATTGTAAGAGTCAGGTTCAGGGAACTTGGTTGACACTGTGTCTGCTAAGCAATACCAGAAGCTACACCCATGAAGTCTCACCAATATGACTGCCCAAACATGAGCTAAGCAAAGAGGACACTAATAAACATGCCAAATTGCATGCGGGAAAAGTCCATGAGGTCCCAAGCCTACACAAAGAACTACAGGCAACTGTTTAAAGCTTGGAGAGGAGAGGTAGTACACTCCAGGAAGAGCACACCTGGTTGCTCAGTGACAAACAGTCATCTCTGAAAACACACAAACAAGTACCATTACATTGACTCAAACAGGTTATATTTAGAAACAAACAAACATATACACACACACACATATATATATACATATATATATAAATACACATATACATGCAATAACAATTGATGAAAAAGAGGCCATGAATTTGAAGGACATTTGGGAGGCATATATGTAGTAGGGTTTGGAGGGATGAAAGGGAAGGATGAAATGTTGTAATTAAAATACAATCTTTAAAAAAATGGAAGAAAAAGAAAGGAAGTAAGAAAGAAAGAGACACACACACACACTTCCTCTCAGTATTCATTAACTCACATTTCCTTAGTAAAGTGTGGGGCTCATAAATATCTTAAGGATATTCAGAGCTGATTTTGGATACTATTGCATCCTAAAGTCCATATTGACAAATGCCATGGCTAAACATGCCAAAAGCCCAGGATGACACTTGTGACTTCTGCATTTTCCTAAAATTATTCAATCATTAAATGCTTTTATGTACAAATAATGTTTTAAGTCATACAGCATACATTCACTCAGGCAACAAACAGAAGCAACACAAAATAAAAACCAACCAAACTTCAAATCTGAAGTTGATTTCTTTTCCTTTCTTAAAATAAAGACCACAGAACTAATTATAATTTAAAAACTTTTTAAGCCCTGGCATGATATGACAAGAGAAAAATTCCACATCTTTTTTTTTTTTGGTTTTTCGAGACAGGGTTTCTCTGTGGTTTTGGAGCCTGTCCTGGAACTAGCTCTTGTAGACCAGGCTGGTCTCGAACTCACAGAGATCCGCCTGCCTCTGCCTCCCGAGTGCTGGGATTAAAGGCGTGCGCCACCACCGCCCGGCTAAAATTCCACATCTTACATCACATGTAAAACACTATTTTATATATAAAATATTAGAAACTAATGCATAAAATTACCTTCAGGGTAAGGACATAAAGTACAATAGGGGAACCCCCCCACCCCAGAACATCACAGCTATTACTAAGGCTGTTGGTTGCTCTCTACAAACTGATGGTAAGGCCCTATTCTGAAGATAAAACTTATAGCACTGAACACAAAGATGTAGAGTTGGTATCTAACTAGAAACCTCACTCCTACTGACTAGAGTTTATGGTACATGAAGATACTTTGCACACTGAGAAAGTAATCAACAATATTGTCAAGGTACAAGCCCTAAGACATACACCAGAGACCTGCCCATAAGATAAACTAGTACAACAATGGCATATTATAGGAGTAACCAATAACTTTCTGATTGGATTTAAGGCACATTCCATGAAGTGGAACATATACCCAACACTGCTAAATTAGCCAAGAACCTGAGGAAAACCTAATACAATTATTCTGGTAAATGAACATAGCAATAAAATGACTCCTAATGACATACTGCTATACCCATAGATCAGTGACTTGATCAGCCCTCATTAGAGAAGTTTCTTCTTGCAGTAAATGGGAATCAACACAAATACCCACAATTAAGTAATATGCAATAGATGAAAGACTGTGTAGCACTAAGTTCTAAATGGGTGTCTTCAGCAAAGCCCTCCTGTCAAGGCTCAGGGAGCTATGTAGAAGACCTGTCAGAAAGCTTATAAGAGCTGGAGGTGATAAATCAAATTACTGATAATTGTTTTTTGACAGTCTGCTTTTTTGGGAGAAAACATTTTGGGAAAGCACTGTGAGACATCTATGATGTGGGAGTGTCATGTGTCAATCTGTTGATTTCTTTGGTTAAGCAATAAAGAAACTCCTTGGCCCCGATAGGTTAAAGCATAGGTGGGAGGAGTAAACAGAATAGGATGCTGGGAGGAAGAGGAAGTGAGCTCAGACTCTGCTCTGCTCTCTGGAGCAGAGACGCCAGGCTCTGCTCTCCCAGGCAACTCCGACCCAGGATGGATGTAGGCTAGAATCTTCCTGGTAAGCGCACCTTGGGGTGCTTACACACATTATTAGAAATGGGATAAATTAATATGTGAGAATTAGCCTAGAAGAGGCTAGACAGAAATGGGCCAAGCAGTGTTTAAAAGAATACAATTTGTGTGTTGTTATTTCGGGCATGAGCTAGCAGGCGGCCGGGGTGCTGGGGA
>NW_026067911.1:323609-355579 GCF_014885135.2 Alexandromys fortis
GCTAGAATCTTCCTGGTAAGCGCACCTTGGGGTGCTTACACACATTATTAGAAATGGGATAAATTAATATGTGAGAATTAGCCTAGAAGAGGCTAGACAGAAATGGGCCAAGCAGTGTATAAAAGAATACAATTTGTGTGTTGTTATTTCGGGCATAAGCTAGCCAGGCGGCCGGGGTGCTGGGGACACAGACCTGCCGCTCCTATTTCAGCACATCTAAATTATATTGGTCAATTTTAAGCCACAATATGTCAATTTTAGAAAAAAGCTGAGACTTAAAATATCATTTCTGTGGCTAGGAAAAAAGTTTACTTCCCTTTATAGTCAGATAAAAGCAAAGCAGTAACAATAAATGCATTAACCTTTTAATATAAGTTCATAAATTCTAATTCATTTTGCACTTTATTGCCAGATTCATCCCAATTCATTGTTTTAGTTGAGTAGCCTGCTAAAAACCATTTCACTGAATCTCAGTTCTTACAGCAAAGAATCTTTCAGTTACCTTAAATGTTATCACCATTTCAAATATCTTAGCATTTTTCTAAACAAGTTCAAACAGATGATTTTCCTCAATAATCTATGATTTACCAGAGCAATGCTGAGGTTGATACTTTGTTTGTGATCTGACAAAGCTTGCCTGAAGATCAGAGTGTAGAGCTTGCTACTGGTTAGCCATAGAGGCCAGGCTGTGAAGGCACACACCTTTAATCCCAGAGGGGTGCAGAAGTAGACAGAATTCTGTGACTTCAAGGCCACACTGGGCTACACTAGACTTATCCAGTCTAAAAGAGAAACAGAGCCAGGCAATGGTGTCTCACACCTTTAATCCCAGCACTAGGGAGGTAGAAACAGGAAGGAATATGGCTGGGCAGAGAGGAATGTAAGGCAGGAGCTCAGCCTGTTTGGCCTGAGGATTCACGGAAACAGGATCTTTCCCCCTTCAATCTGAGGATTTGGTAGAGATAAGAAATCTCTCTAGTGACCGACTCCTTTACTTCTTTGATATTTCAGCATTTACCCCATTATCCAACTCCAGGTTTTTATTACTAAGACCAATTAGAATTCGTGCTACATCTGGTGCCCAATGTGGGGCACAAATTCAGGAAAAAGCCACTTGCCTGTGCTTTTGCAGCCACCAGCACAGGCCGGAGCTATACTTGGTTGGAGTCACTGCCCTGCTGGCTAGGTTTTCCTCTCTCACAGTGGGTTCTGAGCTTTCCCTACACCCCTCTTCTTGGGCTACTGCAAAACTAGCTGCCTTGAAACCACTCGCATTTCTACTGTTCTACACAGCAGCAATCAGCCTCACATCTTCATTGCCATCAGCAGCAGATTTGGTGAGACAATTGGGAATTCTTAAAGACAGGAATTATTTAAAAGAGAGTTATTATTCCCATGTTAAAAATGGAAACACTAGCAGGGCGGTGGTGGCACACGCCTTTAATCCCAGCACTCAGGAGGCAGAGGCAGGCAGATCTCTGTGAGTTCAAGACCAGCCTGGTCTACAAGAGCTAGTTCCAGGACAGGCTCCAAAACCACAGAGAAACCCTGTCTCGAAAAACCAAAAAAAAAAAAAAAAAAAAGGAAACACTATTACAATGGAGAGTTAAGTCTATGTATGATTACAAACTACATGGTTTAAAATTGGAAAAATTAAATCAATTAAATGAAGAGATAATTAACTTAATCTGCATTGAAATAATGTTAATTATCATTTTCCTTATTGTTGGTTTGATAATTATTGGTTTATCTCTTAAAAAGTTGGTTGATATGAGCACAAAGACACAGGCCTTAGAAAAACTTATTAAAAGAGATCATAGAGCTATTCAGATCCAGACAGAGGAGTTTATAAGAGAACCAATTTCAGCCTTACATTATAAGGTTAGAGAGGAATAGCCTAAGGTTTTTCAAACAACCAAACTTAATTTATCCAGTCACTTTATAAAAAATGACAAATGCCAAATATCTATAAGTCTGTTTAAGTGTTCACTGGAATTCTGTGGAAATGCTAGATTTAAGGAGATTCAAGGAAGCAATAGCCTCATATGGCATGAATTCACCTTTTGTGAAGCAGATGTTATACTAATACTAATGCTAATACTAATAGTCAACTTAAAATAGAATTATTCCTCAAGACTGGAGAGAATTGGTTATAGCAGTCTTGGAGCCTGGTCCTCAATTACAATGGAGGACCTGGTGGAAAGATGAGGCTAAAACCATTGAACAAGAAGTAGGGCTAGAGGTATTGAAATTTCCCAAGACCAACTTCTTGGAGAGGGAGATTATGCTAATATACAAAGTCAATCTCTGTATCATGAGCACACCCTAGTTTTATGCCATCCAGCAGCTTTGAATGCTTGAGATAGAATTGAAGAGGTAGGAAAGAAAATTGAGTCATTCACTAAAGTGATATAGGGCCGAAAAGAAACCTTAGCTGATTCCTTATAAAGAATGACTTCAGCAGTAAATAGACTAATACCAAATTTAGAAGTCAGACAAATAATAATTGAATCTCTGGCTTTTGCAAATGCTAATTCACAATGCAAATGGATAATCAGGCTGTTAAAGGTAAGATCAGCACCCTTGGAGGAATAGATTAACTATACAATCAATAGTGAATCTCATGACCATGATGATGCTTGGATAAGAGAGATTTATTTCCAGAGGTTTGAAGAAAAAAAGGAAATGCCAAGTGTTTCAATGTCAGTAAACAAGGTCACCTAAAAAGGGATTGTAAACACGCACTCCTAGAAACAGTGTTTTTTCTAAGCATAATCCAAACAGAACTCTCCCTTTTGGGCAATGCAGAAGGTGTGGCAAAGGTAGATATTGGACTAATGAATGCAGATCAACAAGGGCCAGTGAAGGTAACTCTTTGCCATCAGAAAATGCTTTGAAGGGCCTCTCAAAGGTTCCCATGTCAAGTTTGGTTCCAATTTCCTGTCACTGTTGACCAGAGCAATTAAAGAACCTAATGCTTATTGTAAAAAACCATACTGCTCTGGATAATAAAACAGCTTTACAAAATAAAAGTTTCAGGAGAAACCATAAACCAAAATTGATAAAGGCCAGATTTGAACAAGAGAAACCTCTTAATGTGAAAAAAATGATAGTTCATCAATCGGTGAGACCATTCAATCTAAACTAACTTACGTAACTAACAAATTCTTTTCATTTGATCAGATGTAACTTGCCAAGAGGGAATCTCCCCCAAAATTAGGGTTGCAGAAGGGTTTTGTTTTTGTCTTTTCAAGAGAATGAAGGAATCCAGCTAAGGAATCTGAAGACCATTGGACAAATGAGACATGTGAAGAAAAAGAACAAATTAAATAAAAAAAAATTCCCAAGAAAAAGAGTATATTGACCTATTAGTGTATCACATTTTCAACAGAATAAAATGTCATAAATCTTCCCAATTGTTTGTTTCTGCTATTCCCTACAGACATATAATGCAAATGATCTTTATGGAGTCACAGTCCAGTTAAAGATTAAAGCTGGCTTTGGAGTTGAAGTGTGACTCTCCTTCTCTAAACCCAAGCATGCTTTGCTTATTAAAGGAAAATCCAAAATCTTTGTCTCAAGTCAGAAGAGCCATCTGATATGGAACATAAGAAAGACAAAAATTTAGGGACTATTTTATTGCCACTAATCTCTTAATTCTTTGGCTGTATTTTGACTGTCTAAAGTTTTTCTTAAGGTATAAATATCTCAAAATTTATAAGATATTAACTTTTTGTCATGATATTAATGGTCATATAGAGTATTAACTGATTCATCTTGTTTTCTGTACATGATTTTGAGTTTCAGTCTCTATCAGTTTTCTGCAGTGAACCATGACCATACCTACATGAAACCTTTGAAGTCTCCAAAAGGAGGATGGGGACCCACAACAACAATTCTACCAGGCCTACAATAACAGCACTAAGCTGAAAAATACCACTTAAAGATTGGCTTGGAGTACACACTGCTCAGGACAATGTTGAGGCAGACAGTTGAGATGACCCATCTTCTCAATTCTAGCCAGGACTTGATAAGTTCTGGACTTTCCCATTATGCAGAGACAAGACAAGAAATGATACAGTTACCTCTCCCAGGACTTGACAACCCCAATTTTTCTTCTAGAGTTCTCTAAAGATGCTGTTGCCCCAAGACAGCAGAATATAAATTTAAGAACACAACACCCACATTCCCAAGAGGTAGAGTGGTGGGTTTTGGTTTTTCATTGTGTTATGGATATCTGTCATTATTTGTGGTGGTTGGTTAGATGTTGTTGCTGGTAATGGTCAGGAAAAAAGTTGAACATAGATTCAGGGTTCTTGTTTTGAAAAGAAAAAAGGAGGTATATAGATATGATAGGATAAAAGGTAGATTTTTTTAATCTACAATAAAAAGGAAAAGGTGGATATAGAAATAGGATAAAAAGGTACACTTCAATATTGAAGCTACTTTTAAACCAAAAAAGTAACTTATAGTCATAAATATTTTACATTGATATGGATTTTTTATATTGATACAAATTTAAGATTATTTTTGTTAGAACATACTGTACATATGTTTCTGATCTTGTTCAATGTATTGTACCTATACAGCTCATTTAACAATGTAATGCAAATTTCTAGTCCTTGAAAGTTATTATTACCAAATATCTAGGATAATAAAGAAAATACAGGTTAGTAATTAGTCACCTATTACAATCAAACTTGTAATCATGTCAGGAATGTTTTAAAGATCAAACAGAGATTTATTTTATATAGACAGATCATCTTCAAATACTTAAGAGATCTACAGAATATGGCACTTTAAAATGTTTTAATAACATAGGTTCTTTTCTTTTCTTTTTTTTTTTTATGACATGTCTGCTCCTGACAGTAGCAATCTACTTTAGAGAAGATGATGGGTATGGAAGAAACTCCATATGGAATTTACTTTGTGAAAAAGTTAGCCACTGGGCAAGAAAGTACCCTTGCTTCAGCTGCTGACAGAATGCTGTACAAGTTGGACAAGCAGGATACATGTAAGCAGAGACTGCTCTTACATTTCCCGGCTGCCCAGATCCGAATCATCACACAGAATCCTTTTCTGACCAGGAAAGTTTCTTAAAAAGCTAAGTAGTGTGGTTAGGATTACGGCTTTGCCTTTTGACTCCATCCGGTCCAACATGGCAGGGATACATTCACCACCAGCTCTGCAAGCCATTCTCACTGCCCCAGCTCCAGGGACACAGTGGATTTATGTTGCCGCTATTAAACAAACCCATTCAAGTGCTCTACAACAGAACTTCCAGAAAGAGCCAGAGCCATTTCTGCCACCAACATGAACCAGGGAGCTGTTTCTTAAAGGAGCCATGTAGTTTTTGCTGCTAACACTGAGTCAGGAAGCCTTCTCTTAAAGGAAGTGCACCTCTGCTTGCCTCTAGCAAGCAGAGCCCACCCAATGTCATACTTAACTTTGTTCTTTTATGTCTGGAATTCCTTCCCAAGCACTCTCAGGTTTTATGTGGATGTAGTTGGCCCGATGTTGGGCACCAATTTGTAGTTGTACCAATGAGTTTCACAATAGCATGGAATGGAGTAGTATAACAAAAGTTTATTTATTTGGGTATAAACTCAAAGTAATAGTAGTGATCCGCAGTCCTCTGTGTGTGCTAGGAACTGGAACCAAATCCAGAAGAAAAAGGGCCATGCAGGCTTTTCATCGGCACTTAATTAGTACATGAGACCACATCCAAAGTGGGCTGGTATCTTAAAGGCTATTGGCTGAAGGTGTTCCCACAACAGATACAAGAGAAAGTGACTGCCAAACTTTGCCAAGATAAGGTACGATAGCCCTTCAGAATACCCTGCTTCACACAAAAGTCTGTCAGATATGCTAGGCCTGTAGGCCAAAGATGGATGCCCCAGTGTTGCAGAGGAATTGTGACTATCCAGACAGCTAGTTGTTTCTGTCATTGCTCACATTTTTTTGGAAGTCGCTTGTTTGCACATCTTGCTTACTCAGTTAATATTATTTCCTTCTCAGGTGTCTGAGGAAGTTGAAGACTAGATTGCTATAATTTTCCTTGTTCACAGATTCAGAAAAAACATTCACTAAAGATGTGTAAAATGTATAAGATTGAGAGATATCAAAAGATAGTTTTAGATGGTAATACAAGTTAGGTTAGAAAGCAAATTAGGTACAACCTTTTGAACTTACCAAAATAGGATATATAGAGAGTATTTTCTCTAAATTTGTCAAATGTTTATGGACTAGACATTGCTGATGAATTTATTGCCTGCATATACTATATATCATTATTATACTTATTGTATATAGTTTTTCTTATACTCGTTATAACCTTTTTTATTTTAGACAAAAAAAGGGAGATAAAAGTGGTGATATTTTGTCTGTGATCTAACAAATAAAGCTTGCCTGAAGATAGGAGTGTGGAGCTAGCCATAGAGGTCAGGCAGTGGTGGCACACACCTTTAATATCAGTACTCAGGAGGTAGAAGCAGACAGATCTCTGTGAGTTCAAGGCCACACTGGGCTACACTAGATTGATTCAGTCTAAAAGAGAAACAGAGCTAGGTAGTGCAGTCTCACACCATTAATCCTAGTACTTGAGAGTCACAGGTCTTTAATCCCAGCACTAGAGGAGGTGGAGAAGGAAGAAATATGTCTAGGCAGAGAGACAAATATAAGGTAGGAAGAGACAGGAGCTTAGCCCATTTAGTCTGATGATTCATGTAGACAGGATCTTTCCCACTTTGATCCTAGGATTTCGTAGAGGTAAAAAGTCCCTCTAGTGGCTGGCTCTTTTACTTCTCTGATCTTTCAGCATTTACTCCATTATCTGACTCTAGGTTTTTATTATTAAGACCAATTAGAATTCAAGCTACACAATGTATCTCACAATACATGATTAGAAAAGACACAATATACAATACAGTTGGAAAAAATTAAATTTGGTAAGTCGTAATAGAGCATTTTCCTTACAAACCAGATTAAAGAGAATAAGTAAACATTTACTTGGATAATTTCTCCAAATTTTGTCCAATAGATCCATAGTGATAGATACATAAAGTTGAACAATATATGAATGCACCTGTGTGTTTATTAAATGAGTAAAACTTAGAAACTCTTATTATATGAGTAAACATAGGTTTCTGAAATCTAGAAAGACCAATAGAGAAAAGAAAATGAATGAATTATATCAGAACAAATATTCTCTTTGAACATTTGCATTTTACCCCCTTTGTCTTTACTGTCTGGCTTTTATTTAAACTTAGTACTCATCTGTAGCAACCATATTAACAGAAGTGTGAAGTATTTGCTTCCTCCCTTTAGATTATATATATTTTTAACCAATTTTGGAAAGTGAAATGTGGTCAATTATCATTACTAAACTAATTTTACAAAGATGCACCCATCAAAATGTTTTCAACTTAGTTAATGGTATCATTTTCTATTTGAATGCAGTCCACAGTTGGCCAAATATTTATTGAGAGTTAAGAATCAAAATTACTATATTTTCCTTTGCTTTAGTAAGTATTCAACAGGATTATTCATTCATTTATTCAGCAAATGTTTATCAAAGTCCCCACACATGAATGGCTTTGGTCTATCAGTCACTGAAAACACAAGGCAGTCTCTGCCCTAGCTGTGCTAAACATCTGAACAAAAAATAACAGAAGACAAGTTCATGACAAATGATATGAACAGAGAATATTTAAAAAGGAAATGGAGGAAGGTAAATAGCCAGGAACAGTCAAAGCTTAATATTTGAAAAAAATCAGGGGCTGAGTTATGCAATTATGTGGAAGAACCTTTCAAGAAAGGTAGATGACAAGTCATAAAGCTGTGTAATAGAAGCATGCTTTCTGTGTTTGATGACGAGGTGAGGAGTGTGGTCAAAGACAGAGTAGCAGTAAAAAAAAAATGTAGGAAGCAGGAACTACACTGTGTATGTCTCCATTAATGACTAAAGACACTGGCATTTGAAGAGAATTCCCTCTACAGCTTTAAACAGAAGGGTAGCATGATCCAATGTTAAGATAAGAGCTCAATTCAGCTACTACAAGAAACAGGGAGGTTAAGAGTAGAAGTAAAAGATTATTGAGAGAATAACACAGTGGTCTAGGAAAGGGATGCTGGTTATTTAAACTAATTAGGTACATTTTAAAAGCAGAGGTAGAAGCAGTCAGAGAACTGTAGAACCATTAATAAGCTAGGGAGCAGTAGGAGCAGAATGGCTTCACAGGGGAAAACAGTTCTATGTAAGATTCTTGTGAGGTTTCAAATGGAAGTATACAAATGAGAGAGAGAGAGAGAGAGAAAGAGAGAGAGAGAGAGAGAGAGAGAGAGAGAGAGAGAGTGTGTGTGTGTGTGTGTGTGATTATATGATTCTAATAGTTTTAGGTTGTAAACTTGAGAACATCAACATAGAGACTGACCAGAAATCACCTAGTGAAAATATACAAGACAAATGTATGTTACTCTGATTAAATAAATGACACTTGTAAAACTAAGAAAATATGTAACTGAAGTGATTCAGATGTTTACTGAATAACACAAACAAATCTTAGTCTCCAATAGGAGAAAAAGAAAGAGAAATCAAATTTGATGAGAGCTAAGGCTACTATTCTGACATACTAGTTATATGACATAATTGATAATCTATAGACACTTATCCTCTATTTTCAACAAAAATAAAATAGTGTTGGTGGAATAGCTCAAGAGGTAAAGACACCTGCTACTAAGCCTGATGACTTAGGTTCAGTACTTGGGATCTACATGGTGGTAGGAGAAAGAATTGACTCCCATGAGTTGTCCTCTGGCCTTCACCAGCAAATTATGGCACACACACACACACACACAATGTACTTAATTTTATATAAACAGATAGAGAAAAGTAAAGGTAATTAAGTAATACACTTCATCCCAGAACCGCAAATTACTTGTTAATTTTATTTCTCCATCACTCAACATGTTATCCTTAAATATTATAAAACAGAAGATTTAGGTAAGACAACATAATGAACTCTCTGTCTAGTAGAAGGAAATCATTTCTGTATCACGAGACCATGGCTAGATGTTTTTGAGAAGTGATAGCAATATCAATTTGACATTTCAAGGGATTTATTTCTTAATTAGCATGTTGATCCAATATTCTATTTTTATTTTTCTAAATCTTAATGTCAATTTATAATCTGGTTGAAATTATTTCCATTAGGGTACTAGGACACACAAAAAATAATTATCAAGGAAAACCGTAAAATTTAGGGAAGTTCCTGTCAAAAACAAATGTTCCATTCTATAAACTTACTTCCTTTGAACTATACTTTTTAAACTTCACTAAAATCACAAAATGATTATACTAATTTACTTCTTAAATTAGCCTATATATATATAAGAAGTATATAGATTAGCCTATATATAGGCTAATTTAAAAATACACACACACACACACACACATATATATGTGTGTGTGTATTTTTAGATTGATACCTATGTCAAGACAATAATATATTTTAAATACTGCAATCATTCATGGGTCACAAGGTACCTGAAGTATAATTTTTATGTACTAAATAAATCTGATGCTTTGTTGTATAAATTGTTTTCACAATAATGTTAATTTGGAGTGGGACTACTTAAGGTTTCTGAATGAATTTTGGAAGAACAAAGGCAAGAAGTATTACATACCTGTTTTATGGCAGTTACTGTTATCACAAAGAATAATGGGAGTCCACTGGTAATTGGACTAGTAGGTGTGTCAATCATAAGCTAGATTTAGAGAAAGAATGAAGAACATTGCATATTTATATTACACATGATATAGCTAATATATCATACTATTGTACAATGTATATAGTTTGGTTTACAACTTTGCTCTCTTGACTACTTCACAGGTGTGGTAAAGTCTTTCAACCATACATTCTCATATACTGCTACACTGACCTCAGTTACTCTGCTTTACTGTTGTTTTGATTTTTGAGACAGGATTTTGCTATATGCATCCCTGCAAATCTGAACTACTGTTGATCCTCTTGTCTTTGATGCTCAAGTGCTGGGATATAATCATGTACCACCATGTGTAGGCACATTGCTTTAACAGTTCTTAAGATCTTCAATGTTTGCCTATGATGGGTCTTTCTTCTTTTCATATTTCTTTGTACATCATACTATATGCTGAAAAGTCTGTTTGCAATTTTAACCCAAGATTTAGGATAAATGGACCCTAGAAAAGAGAACTAGAAGTGGAATATGGAAAATGATTGTTCCTACAAGTGATTTTGTTATACCCAGATGAATCAGAAGACAAGAGCTAGGAAAATGGTGCTGCAATTATGATGTAATCACATAATGAAGTCTCTACAAGTTGCTGAAGAATACTTACAGTAATTACACAGGTTAGTAAGAACACAAATCTTATGATTTATTAATTTCCCTTGACTTTGAATTGGCTGATTGAATTTGCTCTAATCTATATACATGTTGATCTTAGCAATTTGAAAACTGCATACATGGAATGTGAAAATAGTTAGCATAGTTTCATTTTCCCAAGAAAACCACTAGATGCTCTAGTGATATAAAATTAAAAGTTCCTTCTCCATTCACAAAGAAAAGCATTTTAAACTAAATGTTTCCTAAAGCTTTAAAATGGTTACCTGAGTAATTTTAACTTTTCTTTTGAAATTCTAGGTTCTACTGATAGACCAGTTTAGAGCAAAAACAAACTTTTAACATTGAAGAAAAATTCTAAGGTTTTATCAGAAAATAATAACTGTAAGGAAGTGATAATCACAATATTTAAAAATTGACTTACACTTGAGTTTCAATTTACATTTTGAATTATATATGTATACATACATATGAAAAGAAAAGCAAAAATATTTAGATTAAGAAGCTACTGAACAGTTTATGAAAAACTTGTAATTAAGCCCAGAAAAGTACTCTTGTAAATACTTAAGAATTAAGAAAAAAAGGAATTAAGAATAATTGATTGACTATGGTAGTAAACATCTATAATTCCAGAAGTGCAGACACAGATAGTGAGCTCATAGCCAGTCTAGGCTACATAGTAAGACTCTAAGGTACATTGTAAGCATTACAGCTCAGAATGGAAAGGTATGCTGGCAGCTGAGAGCCAAGGAATATCACAAAGTCATACTGCAAAACAAAGCTCACACAAGAGATTTACTGGAAGGGCAAAACATTATGAGAGTGGTTGTCTCTGTACAGGAGAGTAATAGTGGAGTAGTTACTGAACAAGATACGGGCCTTATATAGTTTCTTGGGAAGGGGGTGGAACTTTTCATGGTAGAGCTTTCCAGGGTGGAGACTGGTGGGATTTCATGTACAGAGGTTGGGTTTTTTACTCTGTAGGGTTGGGGGCTGGATCCAGCAGTTAGGGCAGTTAACAGTGTCCTGTGGCCTGGACAATTGTGTGCTTAGGGCTTACATCTCCTTTAGAGCTGTAGGTATCCTTGGCAACTGAAGCCAAGGATACCTTTCTATCAGAGTTGTAACACTTAGGCATGCATGCAAACACACATATGGACGAAGGAAAAAAAAAAAGAAATGAAGGGAGAGGGAAATATTAAAAAAATTTTAAATATAAATACAATTTATTGGGGTGAGGTTTTGCTATGTTGTTAAATTAGCATCAGACTTCTGGGTACAAGCAATCTTCATCTGCCTCAGACTCTTGAGTATCTGTGACTGTAGACTCATGCCATATCTGATTAAAATAAAATTTAAATAAACACACACACAATCTTGTATGATCACAATTCCACAGGCAGACATGTGCAAATGACGCACTACATGGCAACAGCCAAAACATGTATACTCCAAGGCAGGTGTCTGAAAATCACAAGTACTATTCCTTGACTAGGTTAGAGTTTTCAGTACTATGGCACACTAGTAAAGAAACAAAATGAAACTGATCCTAAGATTTATAGCCTATGTTTTAGAAATCTAGATTTGATTTAGATAATTTATTAGTGAATAGAATGGTGAAGTTACAGGATAAAAATAAATCCCACAGTCAAACAACTAAAAATACAATGTATTTTTCCCTATTGTAAAATATATGCTTAGGCAGTGAGTTTATAAGTAATCCACTAAGTGATAAAACTTACCTGAACCAAAAATATAATAAGAAAATAAAAGTTTGCCACTCTTCTGAATTGTTCAAATAAATTTTTTGGAACAAAATTCCATACAGTATACTAGGGAAAAAAGAAAAGAGAAATCAATAAATATTCAAAAACAGTATGTACTACATAGATGCAATTATAAGAAAAGTATAATTGGATTTACAAATCTTTTAGGCAAATTAATATAACATGATGCTAAAAAAACTATCTGGTTTCTATAATTTAAGACTTTTATGCTACTTTCTTTTACCCCCTTTTTATTTATTGGTAATTTTAGTATACTTTTAAAAAGGAGATATGAAACCCTTTAATTTTGCATCCAGTTTTTGATTTGTTTTGTCTTGTTTTTCGAGACAGGGTTTCTCTGTAGCTTTTAGAACCTATCCTGGAATTGGCTCTGTGAACCAGGATGGCCTTGAACTCATAGAGATCTGCCTGCCTCTGCTTCCTGAGGGCTAAGTTTAAAGGCATGCGCCACCACTGCCTGGCTAGTTGTTGGGTTTTTTTTTAGAAACTAGAGATAATGTCATAACATTTTAACAATACATTTTGGATTTGGTTACATAAAAGTGAAATAAAAAAAGATGAAGAAGCATTGGCAGAAATGCTAACAAAACTAAAAGCATTTTATTTTACTATGTGTCAGAACCAAATGAAATGGCCTAGTCAATTATTCTCTTTTTACATGAAATACAGAAAAATGACCTAGAATGTGAAATAATTAGACAAGCTGGTGTAGGAGGTTCTTCTATCTATGTGTTGCTTTCATTGGTTAATTAATTAAAAAAAAAACTGCTTGGCCTAATAGGGCAGAACATAGGTAGGCAGGGTAGACATAACTGAATTCTGGGAGGAAGAAAGCAGGGTCAGAGATTGCCGCCATGGAGCCAGCCACCAGGTCAGACATGCTGAATCTTTCCCAGTAAGCCACGACCTCATAGTGAAATACAGATTATTAGAAATGGGTTGAATCAAGATGTGAGAGTTAGCCAATAAGAGGCTAGAGCTAATGGCTAGGCAGAGATTTAAATGAATAGTTTTCTGTGTGGTTATTTTGGGGGGTAAGCTAGCTGGGCAGCAGGACACGGCCCGCTCCTTCCTACAACAACAAGCAATCAATGGGATAAACACCAAAACAATTTATGAAGGACGCAAAACTGCCACAAAGTCCTAAGAGCAAGACAGCTGAGTATAATGGTCAAAAGCACAGATGGATGAGAGTAAAAATCCTGTGACTCAAAGTTGTAACATTTGTTGGCTAAGCTTAGACTTAATCTCTGTTCTATGTATCCTCCTGTGTCTGACTCCCCAGCACTGGGATTGCAAGTGCAACTCAATTCTACTTTATGTGGGTGCTACAGATCCAAACTCAGGGTTCTCAAGCTTTTGGCAAGTCCATTACTGATTGAGTAAAGTCCAGGCATAATTTAAGTCCTGATCAATCAGGCTCTTCTGGTTAATCCCAGCTGGAGTAAAAAGCAACTGTTCTATAGGGGTCAGAGTGTCTCCACAGAAATTTCTTGATCACCTTATTGAATGTACAAAACTTTCTAAGAATTAAGTTGGCAATGCCCTGTGTTTTCAAATGTCTATGTAGACTATGATACTAACAATATTTTTCCTCCTATAACTGTAAAGTAAACAATGATATAAATTGGCAGTAGGCAAATGGTTTCAAGATAGTTCCTTTAAAGGGAATGGACAGAAGGTTACACAGTTAAGAGTGTGTATACTGCTCTGAGGAATTAATTCTCAGCACCAAAGTCAGGTGGTTCACAGTTGCCTGTAAATCCAGCTCTAAGAGCTGAAGCCTCTGGTCTCCACAGGCACTTGCACTCATATGCCTATATTCACACAGAGACATACACAAATAACAATAATAAATTGTTTTAAAATTTTATGTATAAGAGTCTTTTATATATGTGTGGACAACCATATGTGCCCGGTATGCGCAGAGTGCAGAAGGCATCAGGTCCCCTAGCACTGGATTACAGACCGTTGAAAGCTGTCGTGTGGATGCTGGAACTATGGCCACTGAATTAAGATATATCATTATCCAAGCTGGGCATAGAGGCGCATACCTTTAGGCCAGCAGTTCTCAACCTGTGGGTTACAACCTCTTTGGGGTCAACTGACCCTTTCACAGGGGTCTCATATAAGATAGCCTTCATATTAGATATCTACATTATGATTCATAACAGTAGCAAATTATAGTTACGAAGTAGCAAGAAAATAATTTTATGGTTGGGGGTCACCACAACATGAAAAACTGTATTAAAGAGTTGCTTGCAGCACTAGGAAGGTTGAGAACCACTGCTTCCCAGCTCTCAGAGGTAGGCACATTTCTGGGAGTTCAAGGCCAGTCTGGTCTACACAGTGAGATCCAGGACAAATAGGACTATATATTGACACCCTGTCCAAAAAAAAAGCAAACAAACAAATAAGATTTATCATTATACATCTCCAACATATCAGATACACTAAGATGCTTAAAAGTAAAATAAAGAGATTAAGAGTTAAATATCAACAGTTGTAGTCAAAGATAAAATACATAAATGAATATATGACACAAAAGAAAAAGCAGCAAAGGTCCTTGTGGATTTGTAGAAAGTGTCTCAGAGAACAATACAGGACTCAAAACAAGAAGTATATCATGCCAGCCTCACTGAAGCTTGAGAGAACAGTGTCACCAAACATCTACACTTTTAACTGACACAAACTCAACATTTTTAAAGACAAATCTACACCCTTTTGTCGTTAGATTTTTGTATTTTAAAAGCCACAATAGAAGCAAGAAATCCAGCCAAGCTTCAATGGTAACAGAGTTCACTGAGCTGAGACAGCCAGCAATACAGTTAAGAGGTTCCAGAAACAACTGAGACACAACAGTAGGGAAGCAAGATAAGGAGACTTTGACTTATGCTAAAATGTTTTAAAGAGAGTGCTTATTTAAACATACTTCTGAAACTTTGGTCAAAAACATCAAACCTAAATGGCTGCAAAAGAGAACAGCCATATAAAAGCACTTATTTAATCACAGCACTTTTGGGGACTCTCAGTTTCCAACAGCAGCTAAAATGTTTTATGTAGACCTGTGAAGTCCTAGCAGATGAGAATTTTAAATACTAGAATTTAACAGAACTCAGAGGATCTGATCTGAAAGCCTCCTCCTAGAAGACTAGCTTCCATAGTATTGGAAGGTGCTATACAAGCTGCCAACAGAGAGAAGCAACCAGTAGTCCCACCCAGCTGTGATGCCTATTAGTCACAACAATGACCCACATTATAATACTCCTAAAAGTTTATCTTCATCAGTGGTAAATCCATATTTATATCTATATCAGTTGCAATCATATTTTATCAGTAACCACCATCTCTCTAGTTGGACATAAGACCCACTCAATTGGAGAGAAGTCGTGTCTGGTACTGAAAACCTACCCAGGGTTAGAGAGGTCATGGATCTTAGAGAACACAATACTACTACTTCTCTAAACCAACATAATTCCTAACTGTATCCTAAATTCTTTTCTTTGTTTCCACGAATAAGTATAGCTCTCACCCACCATCAAGGAAGCTTCTCTTTGCAATAGACAGAGATCACTGCAAAAAGCCACAGTTAGTCAAACTGCAGAAAGCTGATTATGGGGTTCCCGGTTCCAATGGCTATATCTATAACACAGTTCCTGAATCTAAGACTCAGAAAATAGCATAGAACAGGGGGTAAAAAGGCTGTAAGAGCCAAAGAACCAGGAAATCGGTTGTGAGACTGACAGGGAAATATGACCCAAAATACCTCAACAGTATAGATACTTAAACAAGATCAGAATAAAGAAAACACCAACAAACATGCTAACACACAAGGAGGAAATCTCAGTGGGCTTTTCACCTAGACAAAGGCAGGTAACTGAGGAAAGCTAAGAGCAGTAGAACTAGTCTTCCCCAGGGGTCAGTCATGAAGTCACAAACATACAAGCAACATTAAATGGACTCAACAGGTTGTACTTATACATGTAAAAGTAACAAAGAAAAATGGGTTATAAATTTGAGACAGAGTGACAGCTGGGAGTGGGGCGTTAGAGGAGTTGGGGGGGGAATGGGAAAAGGGAAATGACTAAAATTAAATTTTAAACACAGAAATTAGACTTAAAAATTAGGCTATTTTAAAACCTATAAAATGTTCAAAATATAGATGAGCATGATCTACTATGTTAGCATCATCACATACACAGACACACTGTGACAGCAGAGAGAAAAGGACAGAGAAGAGGGACTCTGAGCTAAGGTAACATCCAAGAAGAGATGAACTCAGTGTTTGAGGAAAAGCATTAGCATTGTAGAATATTATTTTAAGATGTGCTACATTTGTTTTTGCTGGGGAACATTTGTTTAATGATGAAAAGATTCATTGCATCCTTTTATGTTGCTTTGTTTAACTCTGTGAAGTTGTTATTTTGCCTGTTTAAAGCACCTTATGGTCTAATCAAGAGCTGGATGGCCAATAGTGAGGCAGGAGAAAGGAGAGGCGGGGCTGGTAGGCAGGTAGAATAAACAGAAGGAAAAATCTGGGAGAAGGGAAATCAAGGAATGAGAAAAGGAGGAAAGGAGGATTCTAGAGCCAGCTATGGAGTAAGAGTGAAAGGAAAAATACAGAAGTAAGAGAAGGATAAAAAAGCCCAGAGGCAAAAGGTAGTCAGGATAATTTAAGTTAAGACAAGCTGACAAAAAACAATTCAAGCTAAGGCTGGGCATTCATAACTAAGAATAAGCCTCTGTGAGTGATTTATTTGAATGCTGGAATGGTACCCCCCCCCCAAAAAAAAAAAGCTAAAAGAGTAAAACACCACAGAACAATGACAGGTAAGCATTCTAACAAATGAGCTATGAATATATTCCCAGATCCACATCTACAGTGTTATAATAAAATTGTTTATCCTTACCTTAGATGAAATGATCCGGTTATCTATAAATTTCTGAGGTGTGTAAAGGCCATTCTGAGGAAATCTGTTGGCTATGTAAATAGTTCTTGTGTCACTTTGATGTGGTGGGTCAAAACCCTAAGACCAAACAACAGAAAAAGAATACTGGTCAACAGGCCGGTTGATATAATATTTTACTATTGGTTTAAATAACTGATCAGATTATACATATTATTGGCTGTAAACTGCACGTCAGCTGAATCCCCTTAAGTACTACAGTTAAGCCACCAGTGCTTTTCTTCAAAGGTGAACAGGCACACCTGTTTATTAGTTTAGAAATAAATGAACTAAGTCATTGTAGGGACCTGGTCTGCCCTTATTCCTGGGGCGCATCTCGAGGACAATTTCTGGTCAACATGACCTAGCATTCAGCCCTTATTCCAGAGGCACAAACAGTTGCTAGTCAGAGGACTAGCGTTCTGCCCCGCCTGGTTAAGTTCTTGTATTTTCCCCTGCCCCACCTGGTGATTAGCTGCAGGGCATTCATTCCAACGTTGATATGGTAATTTCCCACCTGTCACGGGCGGGGGTCCTAGTGCCGCAGTTAGTTAGATAAGGACTTTCCCCAGTCTGAATAAAGGGCATTCACTTGATCTCCTATAGAATGACCCCGACCTCTTTGTGTGTTTTGTTTAATCTCCAGGCCTTGCCAGTAGCGCGCGAACTGTACCAAGGGTGTAACACCAAAACCGGGTGTTACAAGTCATACCTTCAGTAAGGAAAAACAGTTTACACTCTCAAATATGCTACAAGAAAAAAAAAATCAGATATGAGAGCTATAGAAGCTTTCTTTACTGCATTCCTTGCTTTTCATTCCTGTGAGTACCTTGCTTTCTGCTGTGACAGATTCTTACTGACAGAAAGAGAAATATGTCTAGCTAATTTGACTACCATGCCTGATAGCCTGATAAATTATTTTTAGCCTCTTCTATACCCAGAGATCAACTTAGTTTCAAAAAGTTTTACTCTCAAAAGACTACGATTCATGTGATGGATTATGCCACCCAACTTTATACTAGTTAACAGGTAGGATTTCCTGGAATATAGATAGAAATATGTTTACAATATTTCTTGAGGAACAGATACTCTGCCTTCAAATTCAGAAGACTATCTGTGTTGGTTTGCGTTTTGTTGACTTGGCACAAACTGGGAGGAGGGAAACTCATCTAACAAAATGCCTCCATCAGACTGACCTGTAGGTAAGTCTATTTATTTTCTGGATAAATTATTGATGTCCCAGTGTGAGAGATTGAGAGCAACCCACAGGGAGTAAGCCAGTAAGTATCACAGGTTCCTCCATGGCCTCTGACTCAGTTCCTGCCACGAGCTTCCTGCCATGACTTCCCTTCATAAACGATGGGCTATATACCCTAAGATAAAGTAAGCTCTTTTCTTGCCAAGTTGCTTTTGGTCATGGTGTTTATCACAGCAATGAAAAGCAATTAGCATACCATCCCTGCAAACACAGTAGTAAAATAATCTTAGCAGAGAGTCTTAGTTACTTATCTATAGTTTTGGTAAGACAGTGTGGCCAAGGAAGGTAATTTTCAAAAGAAAGTATTTCATTTGGAGCTTGTTGAGAGGGTTAGAGCCCATGACGGCAGAGCAAAAGCAGAGTGGCAGAAAGCTGAGAGCTCAGTCTTGTCTGCAGGTTGGGAGCAGAAAGAGAGAGAGTGCTAACTGGGAATGAAGTGTGCATTTTAAACTTCGAAGCCAGGCCCCCCAGTGACACACCTGCTCTGGGCCACACCTCCTACAAACAGTTCCACCAACTGGGGACCAAAACGTTAATTAAGATTGGCAAGGAACTAGTGTATCAACTCCCTTTAAATCTGCATTAAAGAACTTAAAGTTTAGGGGGGCAGGGAGAAGAAGAGGCTCTAGAACAGTGGTTCTCAACCTGTGGGCCAAATCCACTTCGGGGGCTGAACAACCCATTCACAGGAGTCACCTGAGACCATTGGAAAACACAGATTTTTGCATTATGTTACATAACAGTAGCAAAATTGCAGTTATGAAGTAGCAGTGAAAATAATTTTATGGCTGGTGGTCACCACAGCATGAGGAAGGCAACATTAGGAAGTGGTTCTGGGACATCCAGGGCCACATGGAGAAACTGTCTCAAAAAAAAAAAAAAATAGAACATAAATAACTCAAATAACTATAGTCATAGCTAGAAAAGAAAAACCATCATCTATAGCTATAAATATTTATTAAAAGTCTTTGAAATTCATTTTATTTTTACTTTGTGTATTCCCATTGGGGAGGGTGTCAGCATGCCATGGTATGCACATGGAGGTCAGCAGACATGGGGGGGGGGCTTTATCAAGGAAGAAAAAAAATACAGTATTATAAAATGAGAAAGGGGAAGGGGGAAATAGAACAGGAAAGATGAAATGGCTTGAGGGATGGAAAGACAGGGTGGAAGAGGGAATATAGGGAGAAATAACTGACCCGGAAGGACTTTTGAAAAAGTCACATAGAAACCTATCATTGTGGAAGCTTCTAGTTTAAACTGACTAGAAGTAGTTTAAAGTGACTCTATAGTGACTGAACAATAATCCCAACTAGATGGCACCCATTACTAAGTGAAGCTCCTAGTACTAGAATGAGTTACCTTTCTGAGTTGTCAACCACCTCCTGCAATTACAGGCTATTGCCAATGCTATTTGTTACTCCCAAGAACTTGACAGTAAAACCTACTGCTGAAAATACCATAAACTTGAGTTATAAAACATGTATATGTTCAGCTGGCACTCAACTGGAAACGAGAGTTCATAGTGCTGCACACTACCAGAAGAGAAAAGTAATCAACAGTCCCATCCAGCTAGGAACACTGAGAACTACAGTCACAACCTGCATGGCAAGATATGCCCACTGGTGCAACAGTACTGTGACTGTTCTGGGAGTAACCTACTGGATTAGCTTTAAAGCCTGCTCCATGAGATATGAGACACTCTTAGTGAGGCCAAGAACCTGTGGCTTGATAGATCATGAGCCCGAGGGGAAAACCTACTACTAACCTGCTAAATGGACATGCCAATAAATGACTCTTAATGACTTGTAGCCATATCCATGAATCCCTGTCCTCCCACCCCCCAACTGAGAGGCTTCTTCTTGCAATATACAGCAATTAGCACAGAGACCCAAAAGTGGTAAACATGTAGAGAACAAAAGACTTCAGAGTGTTCAGCCCTGACTGGATGTCTGTATAAAACCTTTCCTCTCAAGGTTCAAGGATCTAAGTATAAGAGGTTGGACAGATTTTAAGAGCCAGAGGTGTTAGATGACTTCAAATAAACTTTTCCAGATACAACAAGGCAGATATACATACAAATTCATAGCAACTGTGAAAATATAAATACAAGACCTGCATGAGATCAAGCTAGAGAAAACAGAATCTCAGTATGGAGGAGGTGAGTTAGACATGAATTCACACCCTTCCCTAAAGAGCCATCTGCATTTGATTGTTGCCAAGGGAGGGAAAATAGGTTTGATTCCATGGTGTGACACCTGGTGTACTGGCCTTGCTCTGGGGAAGGCCTTTAAACCCAGGAGCAGTCAGCCAACACAAATTGGCCTCACCCATTTCTTCAGAGGGAGAAAAAGAAAAGGAAGGAGAGAAAGAGAGAGCAAAGAGGGAGAGGATGAGGGAAGAGGGAGGAAATATGAATGCATGCTCTGAAAGTTGGTGGGTAGGGAGGATCTGGGAGGAGTTAAGGGAATGACTTTGAGCAAAATATATTGTATGAAATTCTCCAAGAATTAATAAAAAAAAACTTTATTAGAAAAAGAAAGTATATGGGGAGTGAGAAGTAATCTGGAGAACAGGCTAGGACACAGATGAAAAGAAGGTAAGCAGAGCCCTGGGGAGGCTGCAAACAGAGGTATTACAGGCAGGACTAACATGTGAGATCTCTCTGGCTGGCTACTAACTGACAACAGACCACAGGGCCACGGGGAAGCACTGCAGCAATCAAGGGAAGAGGCCTTAGCCTGGTGTGTGTGTGTGGGGGGGCGGGGTGCGGGGTGCGGGGTGCGGGGTGCCGGGTGCGGGGTGCGGGGTGCGGGGTGCGGGGTGCGGGGCTGGCAGGGAGAGCAGAGAAAGAAGCAAAATTGCTTTAGCCTGCGGGGGAAGAGGGAAGGGAGAGAATGGGTTTGCTTCATCCTTTTTAGAAAGGAAGACAAAAGCATGACTTGCTCCCCCCAAAATTAGAAGTGCACATATTCTTTTCATATTTCATATCATAGGCAAAGCATTTTAAGTGACAAGTAAAAACTACACAAGTTCAGGATATACAATATGATATGCTGAAGCAAGATGTTTTTAAAATTCATTTGATCTCTCTATAATTTCTTCTCCTTAGACACTAGCACAAGAAAAAGGCAGTATACTTTAAAGAACTGCTTTCTAAAATTTGAGACTAGGAGGTAAGAGAGGAAAATGGAAATACATAGAATATTACAGTAGTCATATACTTAAGATTTCTTTTCTTTGGAGATAGAAACATAACTATGGGTAATAATGTCTAAGGTTTGATTTAAAATTGGTCAGGAAGTAGAGACAGTATGCGAGGGGACCCAGTAACACTGGCTAGAGCTAATAATTACCAAGTTGGTTAAAGGATAAATGGGGTCTCATATGTCATTTTCTGTATTTTTATATATACTTGAAATTTTTCCTAATACAGACCATAAGTAGCATATCAAAAATGCCTGCTTCACATAAGCATTAACTGCATATGCACCGCATGCATACATATAATATGTGTTGTTCATAACCTTCGTAAAATATCGGAGAATGACTGAGTTAATGTATTATGAACATTACCCTATTTATTCCTTTCTTGGTGGTATTTTACTTCCAAATGAAATATGGAAATTTGGCATATGATGTAAATTTTCCTAAAGAGAAATTACAGTTTAGGATTTTCTGCATAGGTTAACTCAGACAGAATGTAGTACTACTGTGGTCCATATGTAGACTCAACCAAATAAGAACTTAAACTGGGCACAGTGATACGTGACTGTAATCCCAGGATTTGGGAGGTTGACAAGGAAGAGAGTGAGTTTCAGTAGCCTGGGCAACACAAGCCAACACAACAAAAACAAAACCAATAAAAACAAAAATACCCACTAAAACAAATAATCAAACAAATGGTATCTCTGCTGAATACACAGTCTCTCATTTTTTTTTTTATGTTTTCCATACTTTATTCTTAATCTATAATCCTGGAATTTATATATAAGCCTGGAACTCTCAATCTGCCTGCCTCAGCCTCCCAAACTCTGAAATGATAGACATACTACACCTACGTTAGACTTTGTTCTTGCTGCTGTGCTGTTCCCTAAGTAATTCACTATAACACTTGTGCTAAACTTCCACTGAAACTATAGAGATAACTTTAAGTGAGCTAGTCAGCATTAAAAAACAACAGCACCCAAATGTCTCACAAAGCCATTTTCAAGTGATAAGAAGCCAGCAAAAGAAACTTGTTGTAGGACTTATTCACAACACTAGGGAAAACTTACTTGATCCATTATAACATATATACAGAAGAATTAAAAGTAAACATACACTTACAATCCCCAAACTAAAGTAAAAATAAGCCTTAATATCTCCTATATTGATAAAATAAATACACATTTCTTATACTGAATTTGATAAAGAGATTCCAGGGGAAAAAGCAAAGCAAAGAACGGCATCTACTCTGTACATGAACTCATTTTTTAAAAGTTTTGCATTTTGAAAAATAAGGTATTCCTTATTTAGATAATTCTGGAAACAAACTAAAGAACAAACACATGAATAAAATCAAGAAGTCCTTAGAACTGAAAATTTTCTTAAATTTATTTATGAGAGAGGCTACAGTTACCGCAATGTAATAAAACAGAAATACCCAAATATGTTATTTCCTTAGCTTTCATATTTAAAGGCTAATAAAAGTAAACATGTAACAATTTAATAAAATATATTTTCATATATATATATATCTCAACATAATTTCAATTAAAATTATTATGTGATATTTAATCCTAATTTCCTCAACAAATTAGGTTTTCAAAGGCCAGTATGTACTTACAAACACACATCAGAAGTCATATTTTTTAAGTCTTTCATAGTCACACGTGAATACTAGTATGGACAACATGACCCTAAAAGGCATTTAATGACAATAACGGTCCTCACCAGGCTCTGATGTGAGGTCCCTGAGTGAGCCTGGGAATACTTAGACACCTCAAACACTTCACCTTGACCAAAAGAAAACCTTCAGACTTACGAACACACTTTCATAATTACTACATTCAGGAGATCGAACAGGAAGGCCATGAGTTAAGACCAGCCTAGGATATTGTAGTGGTATTTCATTTGTATTTTAATAAATTAAAGCTTGCCTGAAGATTAGAGAGTAAAACAGCCCCACTGGTCAGCTTTACAGACCAGGCAGTGGTGACACACACCTTTAATCCCAGTAGCCCTACTAATTTGCCACAGAACTGGGTGGTGCATGTGTTTAATCCCAGTGTTGCACACCTTTAATTCCAGCCCTAGTGAGGAAGCCAGTTCACAGACTCAAGACTCACGCAGGATCGCCATTTTTGGACTGAAGTTAAGGTAAGAGCCAGTGGCTGGCTGCTTTGTTTCCCTGGTCTTCAGGTTAAACCACAATTTCTGTCTCTGAATTATTATTAATCGTACTTCATTTGGCAATCAACTTTTGGGATGCACATTTATAAAAAAGCAGTTTGCCTGGAGGCTTTTTAGCCATAGGCACAGGCCAGAGCCTAACACAAACCTAGCCACCCAAATTCAGAAGAAAAACCAGCACTCTCAGATCTCCTCTGCCCCAGTTTAGCTTCCATGTAAAGATAGAAAATACACAGAGAATCTGGACACTATATGTCATTGTGATGTCTTTGAATTGCTTGACGGCTGAGGAAGGAGCAACAGCAGCTGAAAGTCATTTGATTATAATGTTGTTGGATTAATCCAACCTATATATTTTAAAAATGCCTTGACTTCAAAATTTAAGTCAAAAGGTATGTTACTTTGGAGAAGAGATTTTGATTTTGTTTCCAAAGGAAGTGAGAGGCTATGGATTCATTTTGGGTTAAGAAAAATAAGGTTTGATCAAGGAAGACCTCCTAAAAAATCTCCAACAGAAGCAGATGGCTCAGATGAGCCAACATTTTTAGAGCACCTCTGTTGCAGTTTCCTCTGAGATTTTTGTTTGTTTGTTTTTTTGTTTTGTTTTTCAAGACAGGGTTTCTCTGTAGCACTGGAACTTGTCCAGGAACTAGCTCTTGTACAGCAGGCTGGCCTTGAACTCACAGAGATCCACCTGCCTCTACCTCCCAAATGCTAGGATTAAAGGCGTGTGCCACCACCATTTGGCTTCCTCTGAGTTCTCTCTCTCTTTTAAAACAAACAAACAAACAAAAAACCAAAAAACTTTCTCGTCAGAGGTTAGATAGTTCAATAGCCCAAGAGACCTAGGATAGAAACCAAACATGACCACGACCAGAAAAATAAAATAAAATAAAGCCAATGAAATGATTCCTAATGATACTTCTGGGTTGAAGCTTGGCATAATTCTTTATCAGAAAGGCTTCATTCAGCAACTGATGGGAACAGATGCAGAGATCCATGGTCAAACATTAGGCAGAGCTTGGGGCATCCTGCAGAAAAGGTGGAGGAAGAATTGTAGGAGCCAGAGGTGTCAAGGACACAAGAAAACCCAGAGAATCAACTAACCAGGGCTCATAGAGACTGAACTGACAATCAGGGAGCCTGTAGAGGTCTGACCTAGGCCCTCCGTGTATATGTTATGGTTATGTAACTTGGTGTTCTTGTGGGTCCCCTAACAGTGGGAACAGGCAAATGCTGTCTCTGACTCTTTTGCCTGCTTTGGGGACCCTTTCCCTCCTGCTGGGTTGTGTCATCCAGCCTTAATATGAAGGATGTGCCTAGTCTTCTGGCAACTTGAAATGCCATGTTTGGTTGATATTCCTGGGAGGTCTGTCCTTTTAGGAAGGGAAATGGAGGAGTGGATTTAGGGGAAAAGAGAGGCTGGGGAGTGTAATCAGTGCTTTTTCTTTTAGGCCACCAATCAGCTACCAAATCATAACATGGAGATTTATTAGTAGTTCTGAATGCTCAGCCTAGCTTAGCCTTTTCTGGTTAGCTCTTTTAATTTAAATTAACCTGTTTTTCTTTATCTACCTTTTGCCTCAGGGCTTCTTACTTTTCTTTCCTTCTTACTTTCACTGCATCTCCCTTCTGGCTGGCTAACAGCTGCCTAGCTTCTGGCCTCAGGCATCTTCCTCATTCTCCACCTCCTGTGGGATTCCCCTCTGTATGCTATGAATATGTTTTATTACCACTGGTTATTAAAGAAGCTGCTTAATGGCTTAATTCCAAACAGATACAGAGAAAAAGTAGGCAGCGTCAGGGAGGAGCCTTGTAGCTGCCAAAGGAGAAAGACACCAACCAGAACCTTACTGGTAGGCTATAGCCTCATGATGATTCACAGATTAAAAGAAATAGGTTGATTTAAAATGTATGAGTTAGCTAGGAATATGCTTAAGCTATTGGCCAAACAGTGTTGTAATTAATATAGTTTCTGTGTTATTATTTGGGTCTGGGTGGCCGAGAATGAATGAGCAGTCTGTGCCTACATCCTCCTATTTATTCTTTCTGCCTACCAGCCCCACCTATCCTTTCTCTGCCTAGTTATTGGCTGTTCACCTCTGTATTAGACCAATCAGGTGCCTTAGGCAGGCAAGGTGAAACAAATGCAACACATCTTTACATAATTAAACAAATGCAGCATAAACAAAAGTAACACACTTTTACACAGTTAAAGTATTATTTTGCAGCATAAACAAATCTTTGCCCAGTTAAAATAATATTTCACAACAGGGGGAAGGACTGGGAGGAGAGGAAGGAGGGGAAACAACTGTAGTCAGGATGTAACATATGAGAATAAACAATAACAAATAAAAAACCTTTATTAAAAATTAAAAAAATAAAGATACAGACTTAATGTGCTCCATAGAAACCAAAGCTTACTTTTGATGTCATATATAGTGGTACTAGTAAAAATAAAACATGAGCAATGGATACAAGCCACATATGTTACTTTTAAACTTAAGATAGCCACATTTTAAAAATAAACAATTTTTTTATTATATTTATAGTTGGGGAGTGGGTACATGTTACCACACAAATGTAAAAGTCAGAGGACAAACTTTCAGGAGACAATTCTCCTTCTACCAAGTGAGTCCCAGAGTTTATCAAACTGAGCACATCAGGCTTGGTGACAAGTATCTTTTCCTGCTAAGTCATCTGACTATCACAGAAATAGATATAATTGAGATATGTCACATTTTTTCTGTCCTTATAAACCATTATGTTTTATAGTTAAAATTTCAACCGAACCACATTTCAAGTATATTAGATAGAATTATTATGCAGGATAAATCTTTTTTCAATTTTATTCAATTAAAGAACATTTGGCTGTTAGGTATAGTACAGGGAAAGTTAACAGAGGGAAGCTTAATTGTGTTTACAGGCAAAAGGAAAAGAGAAAGGACACATACTCTCATAATAACTGACCGGGACTATAAAGAATTATGAAGAAAAGCAGTATCAAAACCACAAGGGAACTGGTAAACTTGGAAAAAGAGGGCTTCACTTTCTCTGACAGCAGAAAGAAAGGAAGAATTAAGCACAGATACAAGCAAGCGTGGAGAAACACTAGATAATAAATAGGGAGTTTTGGCTAAGAGCTTGCCAATGTTCTCAGTGAAGTCGAAGACAATAACCAGTACAAATCTGAAGGGGCCTTTACGAAAAATTTAAGAACTCCACCCTACTCCAGCTCACAATTCTCCTTCCTCCACCTCCAGATGCTAGGATTACAGCCTCCATCACCAGGTAAAGAAACACCTGCCTGCAGGTTGTGCTTGTGTGTAGTCACAGTCATTTTCTGTATTCTTCTGGGTCAGTGAGACTTAAGTTTTGTCATTATATTGCGAAACACAGAAATAATATTATTTCCTCTTCTATTCATAAAATACACTCCACACTAAGCCTACACTCAACATAGGGTGCTGAGAATGCCATGAGTAGAAGCCTCATCATGGCTTCCACATCCATTGCCAGGTTTAGCAGCTCTGTGGAAACATGGCGTCATGTTGTCCTATAAAGAACCCTTATGCTATCTATTTCCTGACAAGGACTTTTGTTTAAAAGTAGAAATCAGCATTGTATGCATAAATATGCTATTGAAAACATTCTTCTCAGCCAGGCAGTGGTGGTGCACACCTTTAATCCCAGCACTTGGGAGGCAGAGGCAGGAGGATCTTTGTGAGTTCAAGGCCAGCCTGGTCTATAGAGTGTGTTTCAGGACAGTCAGGGCTACACAGAGAAACCCTGTCTTGAAAAACAAAAAAAAAAAAAAAGAAAAGAGAAAAAGAAAACATTCTCTGACATAAATTTTAAATTTTAATGACTGCATGTGGTCAACAGCTACCACTGGCATGCGTAAAGTGGTTTGACTGCCAGTACTGGCAAGATAATAGTTACTAACAATGATAATAATAATATACCAGACACCTAGAGGTCCTATGTTATTATAACTGAGATGCTGTTAATAATATAATAGTTATTGAAAAATGTTATTGAAAAAGGATACACTATGAACACAACATATACCAGAAATATGTAATAACACAATAACTTTTAGCATAAATAATTTGAAAATTGGTGTAAAATAGGAATATGAAACTCACTATTTTCATTAAGGGAAAATACCAGATTTTGTCATGATTTTTCATCATGTCAGGCAGCAAAAATATTTTATAGAGGTAAGAAATCAAGCATTTTTCAATTGCAAATAAATAAGTAGAACATAGAATTGTCTCTGTAATAAAATGACAGAAAGGTAAGTGAGATGTCTCAGGAGGCAAATGAGAGTGCCACCAAGCCTGAGGACCTGAGTTGTACTCCTGGGACCCACAGGTTAGGAAAGAAATGACTCCCACAAGTTGTCCTGACTTACTTATTTACACACACACAGGCACACACATGCACACACACACAATAAGCAGTAATAAGTAATTTAAAAACAAAACTATCCTTTTTGGTTAAAGTATTAGTTGAAGTCAAGATTCATATAGTGTTCTGTAAATGCAAAACAATCTGTTCTTCTGATTTATCGATTTCCTCAAATTTTTCCATTTATAAAGTTTACAATTAACCTATTGCTTGTGACTCAACCCAGTGAGCACTTATTAGAATAATCTAGACTTTTTGAACTGAATTATGGGTGTAGCAACTAGAATGGCCATTTATTACTGAGTCGGTGTAAAATATTTTCACTACTCTGTACACACTGTCCTTAATTTGTCATTTAAGTAATTACACAAACTTAGCCAGCAATGCAGAGTCCTGATTTGGCACAGGTCTTGAAGACCTGACTGTCTTCAAAGAAAAACCAGAGACAGGCAGCTAAACATCAGAGATAGCGTTTTTTTTTGTTTTAATGCAGGGCAACTTGTTCAACTTGTTTTGTTATTCAGTCCAGTAAGACAGTTGATTTGTAAATGATCACAGAGCTTCTGGTTCTTCCTTCAGCTGTGAACATTTAAAGGCATATTCCCCAACATTACCAGATTTCTGTCGAGCTAACACAAGTACCTCACCCTGAGACACACTGTCTTATCATACTGGGAAATACTTGAAGAGGCCCACTTAAAAATGATCTTCCTGCCACACAAAACATCAGACAAACTGTGTTAAGCCAGGCGTTCTTCACACGAAGTCTGGGAAATCAAAAGGCACATGGATTTGGAATAATTAACTTCCGTACTGTACTTCCGGTTTACCGAAAGGAAATCAAGGCAGCCAACAGAGTGGATCAAATGACATCATTAGTTTGGATTCCCAATAAAGCTGGAATACTTCAATTTGCAACAGTTGCTAAAAATAAAAGCCCACCATTTGTAGGAGGGAGTGGCAGGCAGTTCTAGGGTTATTTCTGAGACTGCTTTATTTAAGAAGGATTGCCCACTGTAAAATAAACAAGAGACTGACTGAAATACATACTTGTTAGTTTTTACTTGAAAAGCTGTTCTAGCGCAGGGGAAAAGAAGTGTGAATATTTTGGTCTCAAAGCAGTAAGTTTCTGCCTCGCTAAGATGTATCAGTGCCTTGAAATCTGCAGTTGATGTGGCATTGAAATTTTAAAAGTATATAGGTTAGCGTTCCTCGCACTGAACTGACTGATGTCTAGTCTGTCACCATGGCCTACGCGTTGTATTTCCTGGGCTGCAGGTGCCAGGAGGCATGAGAGGTTTTCATCCGTGAATCATTTCTGGGAAAGGTGACCATTTTTAGACACTTAAGTCACCCTGGGGTTTTCCTTTCTTGCTCCAGGTAACCCAGTAACGTTCAAGAGTTAACTGTCCAATGGTTCCAGCCCCGTGCATTCTAACCGCCTTGAGGAGGGGTGACAGAGTCACAGAGAAGTTGCAGGGGTGTGCGGTGAGGACCTTCCGGCGCTCCTCCCTCTTAGGCCCAGGGCTGGCTTCCGCCAGGAGGCCGAGAGGACTCAGACCTCCTCGGAATCTGCAAGAGCCTAGTTCTGGGTCCCGGAGGGCCGCCTGACCCGTGCCCCGCGCCGCTGCCTCAGTCTCCCCGGGACCCGCGCCGCTCGCGATCCGCAGCGGCCGCAGGCAGCAGCGCATCCCCGAGCGGCGGGGAGCCCGGGCCGAGGGAGAGACGCGCGCCCCCGCCGCGGCCTAGCCCGAGCCGCCCGGCCCCAGCCCTCACTCACCAGCTGCTGCCGGACCCAGCGCCACATGCCCCCGCCGTCGCCGACGCCGTCGTGGCCCGCCGGACGCGGGGCCACAGCGGCAGCAGGTGGAGGAGGTCGCCGAGTCTGACCGGAGCAGGCGAGCCCCTCCGGCTGAAGTTCCGCTCGCAGGCGTCTCACTACCCGAGTCGGGTCCCCATCGCGTCACCCCGGCCCGGGGGTCCTACAGGCGCGGCCTGGCTGCCAACCGCGCTCCGCGCAGCTGAGCTTCCCGCTGCGCCGCGGCCACCTTCATCTCTGACCGTTGTCACCCGAAGCACCGCCGCCCCCACAGCGCCGCCCCGCCCTCGCCGCCATGGCCCCGCCCCAAACCCTGCGCCCCGCCCTCGCGGGCCATAGCCCCGCCCCCAAGCCCGCGCCCCACCCTTTTTCGCCGTGGCCCCGCCCCGAAGCCTTGCGTCCCAGCCTCACCTGCCGTGGGCCCTCCCCCTACGCTCCAACTTCGCGGTCCTCCTTTCACCGTTTCCGGGAGGGTTTGCATTTCTCCTTTTGGGTACCTGGCGGGTCAGCCGGCGGGCGCCACTCACCCGGGAGTTGAGCAGGCAGTTCTCCCGCTCTGCCCTGTTGCAGATCTGTGTCCCCCAACACGCATCCGCACCAGAGAACGGGACCAGAAGGTTCGTTTCCAGAAACCATGAAATTGTCAAAGGCTTTCTTTTGGGAGATAAATATGATCAAAATAAATTGTATAAAATTATCAAAGAATTGGTGGAAATATTATTTTAAGAAAAATGTCAAAGGCATGTAATTGCTTCACACATAACTCAGCGGGTGACCGCAGCTGGTTTTTCATGCGGGGGGTGGGGTGGGGTGTGAAGGTTGAGATTTCTCTTTGAGAATCCAGCCTGCGCCTTGGTTTCTGGGGGTGTTCTTGAGGTCCTGTCCTGCTGAGCTAAACTGCAAAGGTTACTGCAAAAGCTTTCTGTGGAAAGCTAATTCCCCCTAATCGCCACACATGCAATGAAAACTACCCTGGAAGTGACCTCGCTAACAAGGCTGTGGGTAATTGTAAGAAGGAACAGACAAGCAACTAGAATGAGTTTATGCTGTTCAAACACAGCTACCTGGACGTCTTCTGTCCATGTGTCTACACGACGTGCTTTCTTTTTTCCCAAGTCAAAATACTTCAGCATCAGACGTTTGTAAACTGAAAAATAACACTGAATAAAAACCTTAATCTAAGCTACATGATTAGACAAATCAATTGGTTTCAGCAGGAGTTCCTTATATAACCCGGCTCTGACCTTTCTTTTCAGTATCTATGGCCTATAATATTATTCAACTTCAAAAGAGGAAAAGTAACCTTATTTTTGTTCCAATGACTGAGCCTTACTTTATCAAAGCAGCATGAAGTACGGGTGTGTTTATTAAAGAGAACAGGTGATAGTTCTGTTCCTAAGAGTGTGCCAGAACCTACTCATCAAAGTCTACCGAATGTTCTGATTTATCCATCAGTTCTTTGAAGTACATGTTATCACCGTCGTGTGAATGGAGAAATGGAAACTCAGGTTAAATAATTTGGCAAAGTTGAGATTCAGATTATGGATCGCCAGGCAATATTGAACATGTGTTTTTAAACTGTATCCCCAACAAGCTTATTTTTCATATTTCATTTCCAAGAGATTTGGTTATAAATTAGGCCTGGAAATTCTTATGTATATGCCACCAAAATTGGCCCAGACAACCTGTGAAGCAGCTATCTAGAGAATACTGTATGTGTCACTGTTGACCTGGGTTCCAGTTTTCTAAAGGTAGAAGTAGGCAAGGGGGTGGGAAATCAGGAAGGAGTTGATTCTAGGTGTTATGAGGCAACAAGGTAGAGCAACTCAAGCATGTGAAGGCCATAATGAAAGTTCAGTTCTCAGGCACGAAAAAAACCCAGCAATATAGCAGCATTTTGCTCTGAACATTTTCTACCAGGACCATAAGCCAGGAGAGTATTTTTATACTATAGTTATTATTCTTTTTTT
>NW_026067911.1:355796-359809 GCF_014885135.2 Alexandromys fortis
CCTGTGGGAAGTCTGGTGGTAAAAATCCTCTACATATATAATTATCAGTGGCTTTTTTTTCCATTTAATTTATTTATTGGATGTTGCAGGGCGGGGGCCACTTGTTTGTCCCCGCCGCCCCGGCTAGCTTAGCCCTGAAATAACCATGCAGAAACTGTATTATTTAAAACACTGCTGGCCCATTAGCTCTAACTTCTTATTGGCCAACTCTTACATCTTAATTTAACCAATCTCCATTAACCTGTGTATCACCACGAGGTCGTGGCCTACCAGCAAAGTTGCAGCACATCTCCAGCAGTGGATCCATGGCGTCTCTCTGACTCCGCCCTTTCCCCCAGCATTCAGTCCAGTCCCCCCCTGCCTAAATTCTTCCCTATCAACAGGCCAAGGCAGTTTCTTTATTCATTGATGGTGATCACAGCACACAGAGGGGACTCCCACATCAAGTGGAGGTACGAGTGTGTGCCATGGTGGGTGTGTGGAGGGCAGAGAGAAATTTTTAGGGATCAGTTCTTTTCCCCCACCATGTAGGGCCCAGGGATTGAGCTCAGGTCATTAGGTTTGGCAGTAGGTACCTCTACTGCTGAGCCATCTTGCTAACCCTTATAGGTATTTTGTTATTTGTTTCTTTTTAAAACAATTACTTAATTAAAACATTGGGAAATATAGGACAATATAAGTAATATCTGCTGTGTGAAATCTTGGTTTCAGTAGTATGTGTATACATATACACACATGCCTTCACACAATACAAAAGGGAATTTCATCCTGTTGCTAGTGGTTGGGAAGGTTTGGGGGTGGGGGCACATAACTGAAGAAGGCAGGCATCAGGTATAAAATGAAAACGTCTGGAGTTAGTAGTATCCATGTATTCCACAGCTGTTTCTTCAGTGTTCCAGCATCAGATGGTTGTGTGAAGACTGCCTAAAACTGTGAATGGCACAAAGCCCACGTTAGAGTGACCCCTCTGCTCTGAGTGAGTTTATAGTCCAGATGGAAAGAGAAGCCACAGGAGCAAGTCAGTCAAGGAACCATCAGTCCTGAAGTACTACCCTGATGATAGCCAATGATTCCAGAAAACCAATGCAAGCACTAGCAATTGGGGAGGGTTTCAGGAAAAAGCTATCGCAGATCATTTACTAATTTATCTAGAGCTGGGCGGGCGGTGGTGGCACACCCCTTTAATCCCAACACTTGGGTGGCAGAGACAGGTGGATCTCTGTGAGTTCGAGGCCAGCCTGGTCTACAAGAGCTAGTTTCAGGACAGGCTCCAAAGCTAAAGAGAAACCCTGTCTCGAAAAACTAATTACTTATATATCTAGGACTCTAGGCAAGCATTTTACCACTGGACCACATCTGAATTTAAACTGAATTTGAAATGGGAGAATAAAGTAGGGATAAGAGCTTCTCAGGTTGCCGTGTGGAGGGAGCCTGCTCTCTAATCTTCTCTTGTCTACTCTAGCTCTCCCAGAGCCCACGTGCAAATGAGGCAGAGTTGTAGGTGACAAGAAGGGAGCAGCTGGATGCTCAGGATAAGGTCTTCAGGTCCTCTTCAACTGCTTCTGAGGTGGAAACAGCCAATGAGCCCAGCTGAGGTGATGATGTTTTGCAAGTAGGCAAAGTTGAGCGCCCCAAGATGGCAGTCGCTCGACCCAGAGGAAAGTTACTCAGAACAATGAGGAAATCCCGGAGTCTTCTAAATAAGAAGACAGAAGGATTTTTCTCTAGAGTGTTGATCCACAAACATTTTATGGGGTAGATTGGAGGGGGAGAGGGAGGCCCGACAGGAAACTACGCACTGGTAGAATGAAGCATTGCATAGAAAGTGCTGGACTGGCAAAGGGTCAGAAATAAAGCTGGCTGCTGTGCAGGAGTGTCCTGGAAACCTGAAACTTGAGCCATTCCAATGAGGTGACAGACACTCCAAGGCAATGATTATCAGTGTCACTTAACGGCCACTACATTAATGATAAATATGGTTTCTTCATATTCATGTGCAAAATTATGTGCTAGCTATGTTTGTGAGATGTGTTCATTCTCAGGGGAAAAAAATGCCAAATATCTCCTAACTTGGTATAACAAGCATTCTTAGGTATAACAGACAAAGATATTCTTCTTGTACAGATTTTCTTGGTTGTGAGCTTGTTAGGTTGAAAGTCAGCGTTAATTCATTTTGATACTCATGGTGTCTAAAGAATATCCAGTCTGTTCAGGGAACCAATAAGATCAATGACTGAGTAATCAAGGAAAGAATTATCTAGATTCATAATATCAAAACAATATAGAGTAAAGCATAGCAAGTGACATAAGTAGATCCCAAGCTATGGGAGACTAATGGTCTCCATCCTTTAAGGTCAGGGCAATTTCTACAGTGTGCCTCCCTGAATCTTCTTGGGTCATTCTTCCATGAAGGACACTGAGCCTACCTTGTATGTTGCCTCAATTATTTATATATTATCAGATTCTTTAATATGCTAGGAAATCTTTTCAAATCTTATTTTTGAAGAGGGAAACTTACAGTTTTCCTTGAAATCACAAATCCAAGTTTGACAGATGGTTCTGAGAGTAAAGGTACTGATGACCTGACTTCAATCCCAAGAGCCCACATAAAGGAAAAAGAGAACTGACCACTGCGAAGTGCCCTCTAACCTCCAGGCATGCATTGTGGCAAGTGTGCTCACACTGCACACACACACACACACACACAAATAAATAAATAAATATGCAAATAAGAAAGAGATTATAAAATAGTCCACTTAGAAATAAATTCTCTCGGACTAATCATTTTTCAAGAGTTCTAGACCAGACTCTGCACAGAGATAAAAGGAATGAGGCAAACTTTTCTGGACCTGCCTAGGGTTAGACACATTGTGATGCTCCAGGACAGCGTGCACTACGTAGTTTTCTTTCCATGTGCTGTGTATCAGTTTCCTCTGAGATCGAACCATTATACCCAGGAAGCCCTTTAGGACAGATGGTAAGCAACTCAAAATAGCTTCAGGTAATCCCTGAAAATAACCAGATTCATTAGGCCCCTCCCTCCTAAGAGTAAGCAAAAGGGACTGCTGGGAGTCACTCTCGGACAAGCTGAGACTGAAAGTAGACACCTGGAAGAGGCTTAGGCCAGCTGAGGCGCCTGGGAAGGACAATCTCTACCCTGCTGAGGTCCCTGCAGACTGTGTAGTGTGCTCCAGGTCCCAGCTTTGTGTGCTTTTTCTTATGCTGAGGTAGACTTTGGTGATGCAGCTGTCCTTGACTTATTGCTGCTTCTCTAAGTAACCCTTCATCCATACTTCTGGATGGATGTAACCCCAATAAAAGTCACTGATTCACCAGATCGGACTTCCGTAGTACTTTGGTCTTTCCTGACCTCCCCATCTGGGGTGAGGTGGTTTGTGTGTTACATTTTCTCAGGAGAAGTATTGCCATATGACACCCTGAGAAGTCCTCAGATATCTGTAATGAGCTATGAGATATGAACTCAGTTTCAACTTTTTGGACTATTTGTGTAAACATCTAACTGAGATTCAAAGCCACTGTGAGAATAAGAATTCATAAAAATGACTTCTTAAAAGGCAAGAAAACAGGAAAACAAATGTATTTCTACTTCATTTCTTCCTAACTTTAAGTTGCCCTTTAATAACTTGATTCAAATTTTGGACTCACTGGCTATGGCATTCTATGATTTATTCAAACAAAGGAAAACCAAAAACGGAATGAAAAAAGCCCCAGTGACTTTGGTTTCTGCACGTTTGCTTAGAGAAGGAACTATGGTGAGTTTCTAACAACAGTTCCCGTGGAATTAAATGCAGCAAAAGGGGAATATGTAATTTGTTGAGACTGCCTCCAGCACTTGACTTTCAGCTATCACAGTTGAGGCCACCAAACAATCTTCCAAAGGCAGTGCTTCTGCAACAGCTTGTTATTTAGGGCATCACAAGGCACTTTTTTTTTTTTTGCCTCAATTTACATAGTTTTTGGTTTTTTTTTTTTTTTTTTTTTTTTTTTTTTTT
>NW_026067911.1:359909-366987 GCF_014885135.2 Alexandromys fortis
TGGCTTTTTGTTTTTGTTTTGTTTTTGGTTTTTGTTTGTCTGTTTTTTTTTTTTTTTATTAAAATGACTCATTAAGTAAAAGTTTTCTAGTAATTGCTACATAGATTTTTTTTCTGGGCTAAAATTGTTTTCTAAGGAAAAATATTTTGAATAAGTACACAAATATCTTCAGCTGCCTTAAATTTTACCAAACATTACTATACTTTACTATACCTGTAGTTCAACCACTGGAACAAATGAATTTGCTGTAAGTTGCCAGAACAGCTCTGCTTTGCCAGACTTAAATGCTCAGTTGAAAGAAGAGGTGTTGATGGAGGATTTCCTGGACATGATGCCCTATATCTCAAGATCTAGGTCTTACTTTTAGGTTTTAGAAACTCTATTGAAATGCACTCTTTGCTACTCTTGTGGCTCTTCCTGTTACTGTCACAGGCCTGCAGCGCAGAGTCACACATAGTCTTAAGTACAGGGACTGTAAGAGAAGTGGCCCAAGGATCCCATAACTGTGTGTGTGGCGGGGCGGGGGAATGATGAAAATATTACCTTTTATCAACTGTCCTCATACCAGATACCTGCAGAAATTCATTGAAGACACCAATAACTACACCACTATTTGAGTAACTTGTTTGTTTTGCAACCTTGTGGGTATCTTGGATTTTGTAAGTCAGTGTGCTTCCTGCCATTGCTGTTTTGGTGGTTTGTAGCTACAGTGACGACTCAGATGGTGGACATTTGTAATTTTTTATTGCTTTGCCTGCTCTCGGCTTTCGTTTGACCGACGATTGCCTTTATTTGTGGTCTGCGGCACTACTCACATTTAATAAGTGACCTTCAATTTCCCCGAACAGAAAGAACAAAGGAAAATCCAACCGACATTTATGAGTACAGACCATAAAGATTGGTCTTCAGATTAGAGAGAGCCCTGGATCATGAAGTCTAAAGATCACATGATTCCATTTGTTTCTGTCATAATTACAAGCTTTTCCTTCTTTACAATAACTCTAAGTGTTAATTTATAAGAATAATGTTATGAGAAGACAGTTGATTAAAAGAAAACAAAATGATGAGTTAAGCCTGTAGCTAGGAAAGGAAGACCGTGAAGGGAGAAAAGGTGAGGGGGGGAAAAAGTGAGTCACAGTTTACACCCCCAAGATTTCGAGGAAGATGAGTCGGATGTTGGGAATTAGGAAATACTAGTTGGTTCATAAAGACTTCTGTCTGAGAACAGGAAGAGCAACTATTTGTTGACGGGCTTAAACTGAATATGTGCGTGTGTTTGGGGCATCTTTCAAATCAAAGTATGGTGCCTGGATCCTCTGTGGCCCTGGACGATAAGCAGATAGCCAGCTGATTCCTTACTGCTCAGGGGTGGAAGGTGAGGTGGGATTAGAAGGTGTGAGCTGAGGACTGTGCTGGGATGCTTTGAGACTAAGGGAGACTTCAGTGCTAGAGCAAGAAAACTGTAAGCAGGAGGAGAAGCCATGCGTCTCAAAGAGTGAGAGATGAGACATATCTCCATAGGGAGAATGGTTACACAGCAGTGGGCCAGGGTAAGAGCAGGAGAAACCCTTGGGCATGCTTAGCAATTGCCTGAAATCAGCCTGACAAACTGTCTGTGCCTGCCTGCCTGTGGCTGAGTTCTGGCACAGCTCTCACCTCAGGAAAGACCTTCCATAGACCGCATGAGATCGTCTTTAGAATTGTCTCTCTACAGAACGGGGAGAGACAGCTGGCCCCATGAGTCTCCACTCTTGACTCAAGCACCTTCAGTTGTTCCTGGTGCTGCACGCATCCTCTGGAAATCTGTTCTATTATCCCCTCCCTTCTTACTCAGCTAAGTGTCAGCTTCAGTGACTCCTTCAGAGAAGGTCGGGATTCTGAACAGCGTTGGATTAAAGCATGCATAAGCTCCGAGGACTTATGTGCTTAAGATTCTGTGCTTAGAAGTTGCCTTTGCCCAACCTAGGGAAAATAATACAAAACTCCTCTTTGTTTCTTGGAAGAATATATAACAGGTTGCACATTTATTCGGAGTGGCTCTTTCTAGATTCTCCTCTGATTCGGATGTTCTCGCTATCCCTGCTGTATAAGTTGTCTTAAATCCTTTTTAGTCTCCTTTTCTGAGGCTTTCTTTGACGTTGTTCCAGGCAAGTACTGAGGATTCTCATCAGGTTGCTGTGCACTGTCACCCAATAAGCATCTCCGTAGTCCTCAGTGTGTATCCTTGGACTGCACACAGTGCATGCGTACTGTGAGCTCAGCTTCCTGTCTTCCTCCCTGAAAAGATTCGACAGAGCAGGGAGCATGTGACATTTATCAAGAGCTCAGATATTTGGCAGCTTTATGAAAAGAAAATAACTTTTAAGTGACCAGTGGAGAAGTCAAGAAATCCCCTGAAATGGTAAACTGAATGTTCACACAGAGAGTAAGAGAAGTTGGCACACTAGGAAAGACCAGATGGAACAAGGCATCTTCCTATAAGATATTAATTTGATGAAAGACTTCACAGATTTCTTTGTTCTTAAATTTTTATTACATATTCATTGACTCTATCATTCTGCAGGGTGTGTATGTGTGTGTGTGTGTGTGTGTGTGTGTGTGTGTGCATGTGCACACCCACAAGTGGAGGTCAAAGGGCACCTGGAGGGAGTTAGTTCTCCACTTGCAAAGTAGGCTTCAGTGACTGAACTGAGGTCCCCAGGGTTGGCAGTAAGCGCTTCCACCTGCTGAACCTTCTCACCAGCACTATAGACCATCTACGGTCACACTTCTGATGAGAGTAATTGGTTTCTCTTTAGCTATCTACTAGTAGAATATAATGGAAAGGTGTCATTGTAATCAGTCTATAATTGACACTTTCATAAGACTCATTTGTAAAATTCTTTTCTGTTGAGTTCCAGTATCGGGAATCCACTGTGGTTCTGCTCTATTCTGTTCCGGTGTCCGGAATCCACCATCTCTCCGCTGTGGTTTTGCTCAATTCTGTTCCGGTGTCCAGAATCCACCCTCTCTCCCCCGCCGTTCTTCTTGTCATCACCTGCTCACTCAACACATGAATGACAAGAGTTTAGCAAATGCGGGTCATTGTGCGTGCATTCCTCGGGTGAATGATCCCACTAACCTTGCTTTCAAGTTCATAGTTCAGGATCAGCTGGTTCTAAGTTGTAGTGAGGTAGAAGCAATAAGTTCTGTTGTGCTGTTGCATGGTAGGGTGAGAATGCATAACAGGAATATACATTTACAAACCCTTGAGAGAAATTTTTGGAGTTTCACCACACAGAAATGGTAGATTTGATCTGATTTAAACATTATCCAATGTATTCATGCATTAATACATTATTTGGTACTTCATTATTATGTATGTATTTTATACATCATTTAAAAATATTTTAAGTTTAAGTTTATAATTAAAAGCCTGAAAGACCATTACTTCAAAATTAGATTATTAACCTCCAAATTGCCTGCCATCTTGGATATGGTAAAAAAAAAAATGCTGCCAGAAAATGCTCAGAAAGTATTCCTACATGTAGGAAATTGTAAGTACAGAAGGTAAAGAAGACCAATTTAGAATCCTTAGATCTATTTCCCCCAACTTAAGATTTGCCGTTCATTAACCACCTCCTCAATTGTGCAGCTCAGATGTGGTGACTCTGTGTGGGCTGGGGCTTCTTAGTAACGAGCACCTATACACCCAATGACACCGCAAGAAGAGACATCCTGTCTGCAGGACAGGAGATAGCACCTTATCTGCACAAAGCAAGAGGACTGTAGTTCAACGGTAGGGTTCTTACCTTTGATGTGTTAAGTCACAGGGTTCAAGTTCTGTACCTTCAAAACAAAACAACAAGAACAAAACCAAATCACAGAAAAGCTGAGTTTTTGGTGATTTCCTAAGTATGTGTATGTGTATGCTTTCACCAACAGGAGAAAATGTGGACAAGTAATATGTACATATTTCATATTTATCTCACTTCATTTTTAAATAATGTCCTATTAATTTTTTAGTATTTTATACATTTCATGTGTATTAATGTTTTACCTATATGTGTATTATATCCACGACGTGCATGCCTGGTGACTAAGGAAGAAAGACTCTTCTGTCCTTATTACACTGCCCCCACCTTTGGGAACCTGGGATGTCTTTTTAAGAAATGTCCAAATCGTGGACGTTCTGCTCTCCTTAGAGCCAGTCACTGAAAGGTCCACTTGCTTTAGTAGCCAGGGAGATACGGTCAAGGTTGTGAGCGCCTGCTTCTTTCCTGTGGAAGACCGCCATGTTTGTATGAGCATAGCAATGCTTTTAACACATTTATTGAGCACCTGCTGTTTGCTGGGAACTGCTTGCTGTGCCATAGTTCAAGAAGGATGAGGCAAGTGAGGCGGAGTGCCCCTGAGGACGCAGCTGGTTTCTGGGCACCATTCCTATGCATCCCACATATTTACATCCTGCAGCTGAAATGGGCTCTGAAAGGCAACCAGCTCACTAGTAAGAGCGACTTTGGAATTCACCAGTGAATTTGACATTTATAGAATATGTGAAGAAGATGGGAGAAATCACTGTGTCAGAGTTCTGTCCAGACTTGAGACTGTGAAACCATGTCCAATTTAGTAAACTTCTTAGCAAAATTACATATTAAATCAGAAGCAGATATCATTAATTTAAATGAAAATAAAAATGTCAGGAGTTGTGGGGGGGCATCATTAAACTCTTTCTCTCATTGTCACTGAGTAGAAACCCCACAAGCAGTCAGGCTCCCCGATAGTGTCCTGAAGAGCATAGGCCTAGGCATAGAAGAACATGTGCTGAGTCTTCTGTGTAGTGCTACCGTGTTACAGTGCCAAACATCTCCAAACAAACTAGAGCTGGAAAACCCACATTTCTTCATTTTCTTCAGCGTACCAATTAGCAGGGCCTTGACTTTCTTTCTCCACTCCCCCCCCCCCCCGTATTTATATTTTTGTGGTCGGCCATATCTCTTTACCATGCTTCCTGTTTGTGATAGCAGTCAATGGCAGGCCGTTTTTCTTTCTTTAACATCGCTTTGAGCATCTATCTCAGTGTTGATTTTTATCTTGACATTCAAACGGAAAACTTATTCTCCCCCGACCCCCGCTTCTTCAGAGGTGTTTCTTTAATCTACGTTCTTTTTTTAAAAAAAATTTTAATGGTAAGTTCTCCTCAAAAACAACCTTTATTTACTGCGTTCCTTGACAATTTCATATGTATGTATAGAACATTGTTGAGTCTCCTCTCCATTCTGATCTCTTTCCTGTCCCTATTTCCCTACACATTCCAGTCCCATCTCCCCATCTTTTCCTTTTATTTTGAGACCTATTGCATTTAACCAGGACCATCAGGTTTAAAACTAACCACTGGAGCCCAGCGTTGTGGGTCCATGACAGAAGACAATGACTTCCCCTCCTCCGGAAGCCATCATTAGCCCGTGGTTCAGCAGTGAGAGAAGGGCTAGGGCTCCACCATGCTCGACATATGCAGTCTTAGCGGGCCCTTTGCAGACAGCCACAGCTGCTGTGGAACCGTGACTACACTGGCAGTCACATCTCCAGCAGATAGCTGTTCTAGCTTTCATCCTCTTTCTGTGATAAAGCCCTGCCCAAAAACAACTTGGAGAGGAAAGGGTTTATTTGGCATACATGTCTTGATCACGGCTGGTCATTCCGAGAAGTCAGGGTCGGAACTCAAACAGGAGCAGAAGTAGAAAGCACGGAGCAAATCTGCTTCCTGGTTTTCTCTTAGGCTTGTGTTCAACTATCTTTCCTGTATATTCTGGGTCCACCTTCCCAGGAATGGCACCGACAGTGGACTGGGTCCACCCACATCAATTAACAATCCGGAAAACGCCACCCGCATATGCCTACTGGCCATTCGGATGGAGGTATTTTCTCAGGTCTGTTCTCTCAGTCCAAGCGACTCCAGTTTGTATCAGCTTGACCGAAATTAGCCAGCACAATAGCGATTCACTGCCCTTCTCTTATCTTCAGCTCCCACGTCATTTCTCACTTCTGCAGTGATGCCTAAAATTTACAGGGTATGGGATTAATGTCCTGTTTGGAGTTGAGCACACAACACTTATTCTCAGCACATTAAATGGTCATGTAGACACATTGCGTTCACCACTGTTCATTGCAAAGAGAAGCTTCTCCGATTAACTCTAGCAGGATTATTGCCCATGTACATAAGCATAAATATTTAGAAAGTCGTTTGATGCTATGCCAATTTAGCTAAACAACTCTTGGGACCTAAGAGCGCCTCAGCCATGAGGTTTGACTGAGTGCCAGCCATAAATTCTCCCCCTTGTGGAATAGGTCTCAAATCCAATCAAAGAGTTGTGCAGCTCATAGTTGGTGGTTACACTCTTAAGAGTTAGGTTCTACTGTACCAGTGGACACATCTAGACAAGCTGGTACAGGTTGGTAATAGAGCTAACAAGGCTTACAACTTGGTAAGGCCATTGATTCCTTTTCTACCCCAGAAGCCTGCATAGCACCTTCCACCACCGTGAAAGCTAACCAGCAAGGAGGCAGCTCCCAGCTCAGTTCCAGCTTGATTTCGTTGCATCTTAAAAAGCAAGGTGTGTGTTGTCTTCATCAGTAGGTCTTAGCATCCAGTTCTGGTGGGCCACCAAGAGGAATAGCAAGACCTTATAATATTTTGGGATCTTTTATTTAAAGACAGGGTCTCATTATGTAGCTCTGGAGTGCTTCAAACCCCTGTCAATCTTCCTTCCTCTGCTTCTGAATGCTAAGATTACACGAATGCCAGCTCAATGTATAGTTGTTGAAATAGGAGCGGCAGGGCTGCGTCCCCAACACCCCGGCCGCTTGGCTAGCTCATGCCCGAAATAACAACACACAAACTGTGTTCATTTAAGAACTGCTTGGGGGGCTGGAGAGATGGCTCAGTGGTTAAGAGCACTGTCTGCTCTTCCAGAGGTCCTGAGTTCAATTCCCGGCAACCACATGGTGGCTCCAAACCATCTGTAAAGAGATCTGGCACCTTCCTCTGGCGTGTGGAGGCAGAAAGTTGTATACATAATAAATAAATCTTTAAAAAAAA
>NW_026067911.1:369652-392152 GCF_014885135.2 Alexandromys fortis
TCCCCAACACCCTGGCCGCTTGGCTAGCTCATGCCCGAAATAACAACACACAAACTGTGTTCATTTAAGAACTGCTTGGCCCATGAACTCTAGCCCTTACAGGCTAATTCTCGCACCTGGACTAGCCCATTTCTAATGATGTGTGTAAGCACCCCAAGGTGCGCTTACCGGGAAGATTCTAGCCTATGCCCATCGTGGGTCTCAGCTTCATGCGTCTGCCTCAGAGTGCAGAGCTATCTCGTCTACCCGGGAGAGCTGAGCATGGCGTCTCTGCCCCAGAGCAGAGCAGAGTCTGACCTCACTTCCTCTTCCGCCCAGCATCCTATTCTGTTTTCTCCTCCTACCTATGCTTTAACCTATCAGGGCCAAGCAGTTTCTTTATTGCTCAGCCAACGAAATCAACAGATCGATATGACACTCCCACATCATATAGTTTTCCATGGTGTACTATGCATTAGAAGTATTACTAAAAATCTGGCTGTTGGTTATTTTGACGTCATTTCTAATCTCACATTGGAAGCAGAAGTTTTGAGGCACATGAAAATAGAATACACCAGTCACATGCTTAAAATGAGAGCTTCCTAATGCCCAAGCAGTACCCAGCTTCGTTGTTTCCTTCAGACACTGCCAAGCAGAGTGATAGACAATAAATGGTCTATAGAGACCTTGCCACAAGAATACTGGCACAGTTCCTTTTGTATTTAATGGTCAAATGGGAATCTGAGTGCTGCTTCAATGGTGTTTTTAGACGAGATCAACATTTTAATTAGTGGAATAAAGCAGGTTGCACTGTACAGTTTGGATAAGCCTGTCCAATAAGTGTGAGACTTGCATAGAAGACAATGGAAGGGAAAGATCTTGCAACAGGAGGAGGAAGTTCTCCAGTAGACTGCCTTTGGAATTTATGGTATCACCTTTCTCTCTGCTGGCTGGTTCATACTGTAGAATTGTACTTGTAGAGATAGGAGCAGCGAGGCTGCGTCCCTGCCACCCGGCTGCCCGCATGGCTAGCTTATGTCCGAAATAATTACATGGAAACTGTATTCTTTTAAACATTTCCTGGCCCATTATCTTTAGCCTCTTACTGGCTAGCTCTTACATATTAATCTAACCCATTTCTAATAATCTGTATAACCCATGAGGTGGCTTACCAGAGAAGATCTTAACCAGCGTCTGTCTGGAATGGGAGAATCATGGCGACTCCCTGACTAAGCTTCTTTCTCCCAGCACTTTCTTCTGTTTACTCCACCCACCTATGTTCTAACCAATAAAATGGGCCAAGGCAGTTTCTTTATTATAATTAACCAATGTCCTTCCTCCATCATGTACTTACCAGTCTCAAAAATTACATAAGCCAATCCCTTATAATAAATTTCTTTGGCTAAATGATAGATAGACAGATAGTAGATGACAAGTAGATATACAAATGATAGATAATGGTTGGATAGATAATAAATAATAGGTGATAGAAAGATGATTCATGCATTCCACTAGTTGTCCTCTGGAGAACCCTAAATAATATGAAGTGATTTCAAGATACAGATTTCAAGTAGAAAGAAGGAATAGTCAAAATACCACAGTACTTTACAACACTGACAGACATTCTACACGAATGTGGTCTTTATCCCCCCCCCCACATGAATCATATTCCTAAAATAACAGGCTTCTAAAAATCACAGAGAGATGATTCGATTCGACCTGCCATATTTTTGTCTTGCAGAAAAGATCAAACGAAGTGGGTTTTAGCTTTGCCATAACCAGCTTCTTTCTGTGTCATTCTCTGGGAAATTTAAACTTCTCTTGTACTCATTTATGGAATGCAATTAATTACTTTATTCATTCAAAGCACATTGGCAGGCCCCATGCTAGACACTGCACTTAGGCCCTGACTCTATGAAACTTTGCTGGGAGACAGACAAGTGAAAACCATCACCTGCTTGCTGTACTCGAGGCACACCCCAAGTTTAAAAGGCAGGAAGCATCAGTGTCTAACTCTACGGAAGAATAAGGAAGAGCAAAACTCCCTGTAGGACAGGGTGCATGTTGGATTAGCACAAAGGAATCTAGCCTTTCCCCCCTGCTGCTTACTCTTCTCTATCTGGTTCCAGAATTAATAATGATTTTACCTTAACACCCACAAGACGCTCATGTGTTCCTAGGCAATTTCATGTTTCCCTTCCTTCTCTTTTGCAGTCCTGGAAGGGTTGCCCAGAGACGGCATGAATAGCCCAAATGCACTTGCACCCTTTGCTCTTAAAAATTCCAGATTACTCATGTGTTTTTAATTCCAGTAACAAACTTGCAAAGAATAATTTACTTCTCCATTGGATTTCCACACTCGATCGTGGAGCGTGAAATTGTAGCAAGCTCTCCTACTTCCCTCTTCGCTGGACTAGCTTCCCTTGTGAGCCATCCCTGGGAAGTCACATTTAAAGCCTGCTCTTCATTGTCACTAATGAGATTAGTTGATGTTGTACAGCCCCTTTATGTCTATATGATCAATCAAAAACAAATTTACTTGTTTCAGTGCATATAAGAACTTAGTGCTCTTAAACTGGACTCCAAGGGCGAATTCTAATTTTCAAAAAAAGGCTTCCTGCCCCTACTTCTTTTTCTTTCTATCACAGAATGACTTTCCGATGACAATACTAGGAAAGCAGATATTTTGAGCCAAGACAGATGTGTGACTAAATGTGAAGGGCTCTACTGACAACAGCATCCTCCTGTTACTCTGTAGGGGAGTGTATAACAACAGTGTAATGGAATGTCTTACTGTTAGGAAGGTGTAACAGCTTGAGGATTGGCGAGGCGGCATATGACCAAATTCAGACTATCTTATGTGGGGGTCAGTCGCCAAAGGTGATCTAATTTGAAGAGATAGAGTGTACAATTCCTAGTTGGGAGTGTTTTAGGGACTACAAAACAGAGATGGGTTTTTGAAGGAAGACATACCACATTGAGACCCTAGAAAGAAGGCCAACCAGGAGACAGTGGGGTTCCTCAAGCTTGCTGAGGTTCTGAGCTAGACTCCAGTCCCACAGCGAGTCTTACAGAGGGGTGACCAGTTAGCAAGGGCAGGCTATGAACCTAGTCAGCTCCAAGGATGCTCAATAGAATCGTGGCTTCTTGGTGTATCTGGAGATCCCATCAGCAGGTGCTTAGAGGAGCAGATACTCCTTACTCCCACAGGAAAGGCAGGTAAGCTCTAGGAAGGAAAGGGAAAAGTTTCCAGTCAACAATGGTCTAAGTCACAGCTAGAGACTATGCCTGATAATCAAGAATTAGAGACTGAGAAGGGAGGCACAATGAATGACCACCTATGGGAGAAGCTGTTAATGTATTTTATACTTCCATGTAAAGGTTCCATGATTTCTTGGCCAGAATTCAGGCACATGGTCATAACCATCTCCAAGAAAGGCTGAGAATCTATCCAGATAGAAATATAAGTTCTGGGGTTGGAGAGATGACTCACAGAGATGAAAGGTGAAATCTCAAAGTAGTTTTAATTTGCATTTTCATGATGGCTAAGAATGTTGAACATTTCTTGGAGTGCTTCTCAGCTATTTGCGTTTCTTCTTTAGAGAATGAACTGTTTAGATCTGTACCTGATTTTTAATTTGTTTTCTTGATGTCCCATTTTTAAAAAGTTCTTTATATATTTTAGAAAAAATGGAATAGTTCATGAATTTGCATGTCTTTTTTGTGCAGGGGCCATGCTAATCAACTTTGTATCGTTCCAATTTTAGTAGGCATGCTACCAAAGCAAGCACATATTTCTTTTTATTTTGAATAAAACTTGGTCTAAGAAAGAGGAGATCTCATTCAGGGTCAGCTAACACTTTCCATCACAATCCCCATCTTTCATGTGAAAGCACTGCCTTAGAAACCCTGCTCGACAGGGCAGTGCGTGTGTGCAATCCCAACACACGGGAAGACCAAAGGTCATACTCTGCAGAACAGAGATCTTCAAGTCACGATCAGAGCACGAGGGCCTCAGAACAGCGAGAGTGAGGCAGTTTGTTGTGAGCTGTGCAAAGAACAACCTTTGTCGTTCTGGTCACAGGTCCTTTCTCCGCTTCCTCATTGGCTGAGTAATAAGGAGGGTTCAAGCCCGCTTGCTATCAAGGTCTTATCTCTCTACCTGCTTACGTTTATCTTTTTCTCAAAACCAAACGAAAGAAAACAAAAACCCGTGAGGAAGTTCAACTCTACACTTTCTACACTGTTTTAAATCTTACCGGACACTTATCCTCCTGGTTAGAGTCAGCTGTTGCCACCATTTTGTGGATATGGATATGTGGATATGTGTTCTCCATACACAGTGTCTACACCAAGCTTCTGCTTCGGAATTTCCTGTAGGAGCTAGAACCCCAGATTCTCAGTCCCATCTTGCACTTCATAGAACTAAATTTTTTTCTCAGAATTATTTTAAATAAATTTAAAAAGGAGGATGTATTAGTGTCTGAATTTTTAGGTATGCAGTAGACTTTCTTTAAAATGTTGGATAATGTTCCTCTTTACTAATCACCCTCTGTCCATTTTGTTTTTTGTTTTTGTTTTCTGGTTTTTTGTTTTGTTTTTTTTTGGTATTTTCAGACACAGCCTCAGTGTGTAGCCAAGGCTGGGTTCAAACCTAAAATCTTCTGCTTTAGCCTCCTGATTTCTGGTTTTGGCAATGACAGGCACTTACCACCACACCCTGATTTCCATGTTCATTTATTAAAAGATTTTATTTAATATTTATTTAATATTGTCTGCTATGTGTATGCGTGCATATGTCTGTGGGTCTGTGTGCATGGAAGTGCAGGTGCCCATGGAGAGTAGAAGAGGGTGTCAGAGCCTCCAGAGCTGAACTTACAGGGAGTAGTGAACAGCCACCTGACATGGGGGCTGGGAAGTGAACTCACGTCCCCTGAGTAAGCACTTACTCTTAACCTCATCCCCTCCATATTCTTTGTACCTTTAAAACTACACTTGTTGTGTGCTGTCATACTAGCTACACAGAAAGGCCAAATCTTAAGTTCTAATCGAGAGCCACCGAAATTCTCTCCTCATCCTAACCCAAAATTATTTGATATTTTTTAAAATGGAATTTAAGTCAGCCACAAAAATGAAAGTTTAAAAAAATCATTCTAGCATAATATAATGAGAGATAAACCAATTTGATACTTATGCTGAAGAATAAAATTAGGGAATATGAAAGTCTAAACCTTTTTTAGGGTTAAGCTCTTATTTTTCTACAGGAGCTGATAACATTGCCTGGACAGAAAGAGACAGTCTACATCACAACATTTAATAGCTTTAAATCTGAACTGAGGTAGTCAGGCAAGATACACGGGCGTGACTTAGCATGATGCTTCAAATAGGGGAGAATACATGTGTTCAGGATCAAATCTGCAGTGGAACTGAGATGCAGCACAGGCAAGAGCTGCTAAAAATGCCTCCAATTCATTGCGTTTGATTTGAATTCAGTTTTGATCATTGATCAGTCAGGAGTTTTTTAACTGTTGCCAAGCTTTTCGTAGCCATGAAGATCCACAGTTTGATGAGGGTGGTGAGCTGACTCAGTGGGTATGGGTACTCGAGGCCATACCTGAAGCCCTATGGTGGAACCAGAGAGCTGACTCCTGTGATGGATATTCCTGGTTGTCAACTTGATCACATCTGAAATTAACTAAAACCCAAGTGGCTGGGCACACCTGTGAGGGACTTTTTCTTAATTAAAGCATTTGAAGTAGAAAGACCTCCCTCTAATCCAGATCTTTGGAGTGGGAAGATCCTCTTTTAGTCTGGGCCACACCTTCTGTTGGCAGCCTATGCAAAGGACCTGGAGAAAGGAAACTTGTGCTCTCTTCGCTCTCGGTCGATCCCTTCACTGCCATTAAAGCCTGCTTCTCTGGGATTCTGAAGTATACTGAAGACCAGCGGAGACATCTACCTTCATGGGCTGAACGACTACTGGATTCTTGAACCTTCTATTAGTGGGCAGCCATTGTTGGGTTAGCTGGACCAAAAGCTTGTAAGACATACTCTTTCTTTCTTTCCTGTAAGAAAGTGTGTGTGTGTAACTCACACTGTAGATCAGACTTGAACTCACAGAGATCTGCCTGCCTCTGGCTTCCAAGTGCTGGGATTAAAGGCGTGCACCACCACTACCCATTACTATACTCGTCCTATATAAAGAGATCCACTTTATGTCTCCTGTTCTTCTAGAGAACCCAGACTAATACAACTCCCAGAAAAAGCTTTCCTCTGCTCACCACACACATGCCATGGCACATGAATACATACACACATATAATATACAAAGAAATAAAAACTAAAAAACAATTACTTTATTAAAAAATGAGTCTAGAAAGAGAAAGTTTTTGTCTATTTTTAGGGCCATAAAAAGTGAACTAATTTTTTCCCCTACAATTAAGTAGAGACTATTATCTGTATCTCCATTTTACATCAAGATAAAAGAATTACTAAATATTAAAGATTATAGGTTTCTTCAAGCATCCCCATACTTCGTGGAATTCAACATTTTAATTTATTTATACCTCCCTTTTCACTTTCTCTGTGTGTGTGTTTTGTGCATGTCCATGCATTTGTGGAGGTCAGAAGACAACTGGGGGAGTTGGTTCTTTTCTTTCACCACGTGGTTTCTGAGGATGGCATTAAGATTATCAGTAAGATTATCAGGCTTGGCAGCAAGCTCCTTTAGCCAGTAAGCTGCCTTGCTGCCCTCCCTCCCTCTGTACCAAAGCTCTGACCTGGGGTTTTATATATTTATAAAACCTGTTACATTACAAAACTCCAAAGCATTCATTATAAGCCAATAAGAGCCAAGATTTATTGAGTGCCTATTATATAATATCAAAGTGTGTATGCCATTTCTGATCCTTATTTTTAAAAAAGCCACTAGGTGCTTTAATGATAATTAACCCTTTTGCATCCTTTACAGTCACTACAACTAAGATTTGGCACATATCAGTAGGGACATAATGAATGACACATGGTAACAGTCAATAAATACTAGTTTCCTGTCTTACATTCAGTAGAATTTTGGAGGACTTTGGCTCAACTCTAGTGTTCAACTTTTGTCTTTTTCCCCCTTTCAGCTTCATTTAATCAACTGAAGGAAATCTTTTGGCTCCTGGTAAAACTGCCTTTTCCAGCTTTGTATTAACTATAAATGTTTGTCCTTAAAGTCACCTAAAGGATTAAAGATAGAGGACTTCATTTTTTCAAAGCTCCAGACTATCCTGAATCACACTTTTAAAAATGTTAGTATTGTTGTTGTTGTTGTTACTATTACAGTTTGGAGGTCTGCTGCTTCCAGGAAAAAAGGACTATTTCCATAAGAAGACTGGCACCTGGAAGCTGAGTTTTACCTCTAGCCGAAGGCCACAAAATGCAGCTCTATCTTAAGTTTTACATGTAATGTTTCTCTTGTAGTCATTGTAACTTAGCTCAGCTGAAGGAAAGGTAAAGAAAGAGGCCCCTGGCTGATTAGTAGTAGGGCTACTGATGACAGCTGTCATTTTCTCCTGAGATCTAGTACGGGAAAGCAGCTATTTGGGGACATGATTTAGTAAATGGACATTTGAGGTTTGCACCTTGTCATTTAGGATGAGCCACTGTAACTCAGACCCTTCTAGCACTAACTTGAAATTCTGTCCAGTCTCCTTGGCCTTGCACTTCTCTACACTAGGGTGCACTAATGGAACTGGTCTCAGTCGTTCTGGAACTTAGCAGCAGATGCTGGCACCTGCAGACAGTCCTGCTCGAAGGGAAGATGGGGCGGATTTTGCATTTGTCCTCTTAAAGGGTAAAGACCAGCTTGATATGTTTTGTGACTCTTGGGACTGAACCAAGTGCTTTAACTCTAAACCAAAGGGCAGACAGACAGACAGACAGACAGACACACATACACACGTTTTTAGAGGTAAAATCATGACACTCATACAAATAAACATATATCAAGTATTTTATTCCACTTATTAATTAATAACACAACCAATAAAAAGTTACAAGTAGTGATGGGGAATCTCCTTCAGCCAATGACCTTTAAAAGACTGCCAACTTGGAGCATTACCTTTTGGGTACCCAGAGAAAACTGCCAGCCTGCCCAGCTCTCTTTCTCTTTCATGTTCCCACTTCACAAGTTGAAGTTGGACTTCCTGTTCCTGTTCCATGAGTTTTCCCCTTTCAACAAAGAATAATATTGGAATCTTTTAGAGTTAGCTTGGGATTATCTGACTCGTATCCCCTCCCCCCACACACCTTTTATGCATTCAGCTACAACAGCTTATAAAGGCAATCTTCTATGTTACTATATTATATACGAAGCTGTGACTGTCTCCCAGAGACATAAAAAGTGCCAGGCCTTACAGAATCATATAAGTTGTACGAGATAAAATATTCAATGTCTTATCCTCTCTCTCTCTCTCTCTCTCTCTCTCTCTCTCTCTCTCTCTCTCTCTCTCTCTCACACACACACACACACACACACACTTTGATCCATTTCAAAATCATTCACATTTAAAAAGCCAACACAGTAATGTGTTTTTATGAATTTTCAACAGTCAAATATTTTATCCATAATTATTTTGTTCTCTTTTACTTTCGCTTTGGAACACTCCCCTCCATGTCTTGGAGCAGGCATCAGTGCTCTGAACTCAGGCTAAGGTCCAGCTGAGCTGTAAACAGCTGTACTAAGATTTCTCTAGAAGAGTTTACACAGTTTACAGCTGGCTGGCTCTTATCGAGGTTCCTGCCCACCTCTACGCTGATCTGCGTGCTATTCTTCAGTTAAAAGAGAACAGGGCTAGAAGTCTTACCTTGGCTGTGTGTCCCACAGCACCAAGTATGGAGGCAATAGGCTGAGAAGAAGCGTGAGGGCTAAAGTTATGTTCTATGTTTAAATTACTGTGCTTTAGAGCTCTATAAAACAACATGCCTCTCACCTGTAAGCTCCACTTGCCCAAGGACAGGTAACTTCCTGGAATGCTGGGGGCTGTTGTTCAAGTAAGATAACAAGCCGCGTTTTTAGCTTCTGTCCATAAGCTTGGTTGCTCTAACTGTGCAGATGTGATTGATCACACACAGGCGGGTCGTGTTTAGTCGGGAAGTAGGTCACTATGTATATTTGCCCCCTTTGGACGAAGGTGGGAAGTACATAGCTTTGTGGGCTTTGCCCTTATAAGCCCCAGACTAATGTAATTTGTAGTCATACTCTGGGAATCCCAGGTATGGACCTGGCCAGCATCCATCAGCCAGTATTTAATAAACCTTGTTTCAAATTTGGTTACAAATTGTGGTAGTGGTCTTATTTCCACTAGGTGGGATAAACAGAAGCAACATGTTCCACAATATGAGGAGTCAGAGAATAGTCTTGTTAAAAGTTTCCTGAACCCTATAGATTATTATTTAAAAAGCAAAACAAAAAGCAACAACTTCATTTAGATATTTCTCTGAATATGACATTGTAAATATTTATGTAAATATTACCAAATATAAATTTTGAATATGAAACAAATTTTGAAATGAACCACTGATTAAAAACCAAGAAAATAAAATACTGAGTTATTTCTCAATTAATAGAAAACATTAAAGAACATCTTACAAATGAAGGGATTAAAGAATACACAGCACATAGAAATGAAGATTAAAGCATACAGCAGGCACATACTATGTTATGGGGGAGTTCAGGCAGTTAATTATTAAAAAATACTATTTTTGATTTTATAATGTTTATGATGTTTCAGCTTTTCAAAATTTATAATTAGTTTTAATTTATCTTTCTCATTATAAATAGTAATGTCAATACCCTTTCTGCCTTTTTCAAACTTCATGTCTACAATCTGATGGTAGGCCCTGTCCACTCCATCTGTCTGGTCTATGGAATGAAGCATGGACTCATTACAGCCAGAGTGGTGAGGTGGACTACTCTTGAGTTTAAAGGATGGGATTAAAAGTGAGAAATGATGTAGGCAGTGACATTAGCAAAGCTACAGAGGGTGAGAAGACCCTGAAGAAATGAAGAGACAGAACATAGTTAAGAGTGAATCCGACAAAGGGTTTATGTTGAGTAAGAAAGGAAACTTGAGGCTACCTCGGGTGGAAGGCTGGAGTGTCAGACTGAGGGAATTTAATTCCTTCACAGTCACAGGAGAGTGCTTTGGACATCTGTTGCTTTGCCTACCCAGAATAGATGCTCTATTCTGGAATGGCACCCTTATGTTCTCTGGCAACCATGCTTTCCTCTCCTTATTCTGTGTAATTTGGGAGCACCCTTCTGACTCCTTGGTTACTTTCATGATTTGGGTCTTGTAAATCAACAGTACTGAAAATATTTCTGGACAGCTGACAGAGTGCTCCCTTGAACAATGCCTCATTTCTACTGTGCCTGGTACAAGTGCTGGCTTAGGAGGACCCTATCTGAAGATGAAAGGAGGCTGATATTTGCCAGAATTGCTTGTCTAGATGTCATTACTCCTACAGGCACTTATCCTTGACATTTGGGTGTGTAGCAATACATTTCCCTCTTTTCTTTCTCATTTGTTTTTTTTTTTCCAGTAGTCAGATTTGAACTCAGGGCCTGGCATATGCTAGACAAGTATTCTGCCACTCCCAGCCATCAAACTGTGTGATTAAAAGTTTGATCAATATAGGTAATACATGTTTGTGAGCAGGGTTTTATGAAGATGGATACAATGGCAGATGAAGCATAGAAAACAAGGTGGTGACCAGAGAAACAGAAAGGAAAGAAAAAAGAAGAATGTTGAAGAATGGGGAGAACGTGGTAGTGGGGAGCAGTGGCATGTAATATAACTCCAGATGCTTGGGAGGTTCAAGCAGGAGGACCCCTGAGGTCAAGAGTTGGGACCAGTATGGGCAACAAAGCAAAACACTGTCGCAAATTTTAAATGAGAGGCATTAGTAGATAGAATGGGAAGAAGAAACAACACTCAGTAAGTGAGTGGTAGTGCCACTAATAATAATTTGTGTATGGGAAAGGATGCCAGGTAATTAACAGTTCATTTGAGGGAGGAGCTTAGCAGCTGCAACTTTGTTGGGTAGGGTGCAATGTACCGTTTAGTGGTGTACCCACTGGTGCCCATGCTACTGTAAATAACCCATGACCTGCGGTGATATTAGCAAGTCTCATCACATGCATATGTATACACACACGCACACACACACACACATGCACATACACACAGAAGTTTGAAAGAGGAAGGGGATCAGAAGAAGTGTTGGGAGGGGCACATGAAGAGGTAATTGTGGTAAATATGATTAATATATATGCATAAAATATAATGAAATTCATTATTATGAATAATTAATATATGCTAGTAAAACTTTATAGGTGTTGTGTATTACAAGGGTGAGAATTTCAGATGATAACAGGAAAATCAAATGGAAATATTTGGGAGATAGCTAAATGTAGAATAAAAGCTCAGAAGGAAACTCAGGATCCAAGTTCTAACATATAATTGTGTAGCAAAGATGGATGAGTGGTAATCCAAGTTTGTGTGTGTGTTCAGATGAACAACAGAGTGAAATGACACGCAGTGCTATTAAGAGCAACAGGGTAAAGAAGAAACCATGCCTCTGCTAGACATCTGGTCTACCTTGAGTGATTCAGAAAGTCAAGTCATCAGATTGGAACAGGCCAGTGAGTTAGTACAGTTGTTAAACACCCTGGAGGTGGAGGTAAGCAGCTGGAATACTCAGATGTCGGTGAGATCCACCTCCAAGTGGATGTGGAGAGGAAAAGGGTGAGGAGCAAAGGAAAGAGGTAGAAAATCAATGAGAAATCCCTTGGGATTCAAAGATAGAGAACCTTTCAGTTAGAAGGGTCGTGAAGGGTAAAGATGGCCCTGAGGCAATGTGTGCATTGCAGGCCCACCAGAACTCTACAAGTGGAAACAGGTTCTGTTCTCAGTGAAGGCAACATAGAAGAGGAAGCTGTGGGTGGAGACCAATGGAACAGCTTAGCCTAGGCCTTTTGTTTTATTTCTGTATTGTGGGAGGTAGGTAAATGAGAGAGGTGTGTTTGGTTCAATGAAATAAGGAAGGAGGCAATACCAGCAGGGTGGAGAATGCAGATGGCAAAGGTAGCAGCACTTTCTGTATGAGCCTGGCTAAGAATGGAAAAGAAAAGGTGCAGAGAGCTGTGGGAAGCCCGGGGAAGGGCCAATGGCCTGGTAATGTTTTCAGCACAGATAGGAGGTACCAGGGGGTGTCTGCTCCATTTGCCTGACTTAAGGAATCATATTAGTGTGGAACATCCAAGTTACTTTTCTTTCTATAAGACTTCATAGAAGATTGCATTTCTGTAAACTGATTTTTGCACTAGAAAAGAAAAGAAAGAAAGGAAGGAAGGCAGGAAGAAAAAAGAAAAGAAAGAAAAAGGAAAAGAGAAAGCAGCATAAAAAAAGACCCAATCTGCTGTGTGCCTTAGCCATGTAACTCTGAATGAATATATGGTGACTTCTGGTGTAGGTGTGACAAGAAGAGCAGAAGGCAGTCCCATCACGGCATGCTATACACAATACAACCCGCATCACCTATGTAGAGCAAAAGTACAAACCTAATAAAGGGTGGAGTAAATTTCATAACGCGCTGTGAAATATGTACTCTCTTTTCTGGGAGGATCCCCAGGGAAGCCAGTTTTCAAGTTTGGCAGGTGTGGCTTACTTCTGTGAGTAATAAAGTCACCTCAACAAGAAGAAAGACCTGTTATGAGTCAGAAGCACAGGCAGGAGGAAGTCTGCCCTTAATGTTCACTATCAGATCCAGATTCTTAGAGGCGGAACTGGAGAAGCCTGTTTTGGAAGGAGCACTAGCCTTGGCTGATAGACGGTGTTGCCTTCACTCCCCCGCCTCCCAATTGATTTTTTTAAGACAATGACTTTTGCCCTGTAAAAAATTAGCCACTACCTGTAGTGGAGAGAATGATGGCCCCACCTCTTATCTGCCCTTCCCCTTTAACCAATCATTTGGTCAGCCAACTCTTCTAACTTGTCCTTTCCTGGCAGTTCCTCTTCTTGGACATACTCCTTTTTGGATCTATAGAAGGAAGTAAAAAGGTGGTGTCAGGGCTAAGCAGGCTGGCGCCAGATGTAGGGTAAGACTGCCTTTTCCAGAACTCCATCTTTAAAGACAGTCACTTCAAAAAAGTGTGAGGCCAAGGGAACCACAGAAAGTCAAGCTTATACTTGTAAGGGCATACAGAGGGTTGGGAGTAAATACCTATTTCTTCCAAACCAGAATTTCTGGAGCCATCTCAAATGTCATGAACTCATAATGACACAACTGAATGAGAGTCTGTGAGTATAACATGAAATAATCCACAGTTACAGGGTCCTAACAAACAGGTGCATCACTTTTTGGGAAGGGCCAGTCCTCCCTCTAGGGTGTTTGAAACTGGAGACTCTTCATTTCATGAAATTGCTAGAGCACTTCAGGCATTTAGAAAGTGTAGGGTATTTATATAGCAACGCTAAACTTGCTTAGAGAGAAAGAGCAACCAAGAGAGGGGTTATTTTGAGTGCTAACAACACTCTGCTGTCATAGATCCCGCAGAACAGAATAGTCCCTCTTAGCATTAAATCTCGTGGTTTTTAACTTGATGAATCATCTTTTTTAAAAAAAATACAATCAAATTAGGTTAGATTTTTGTAGGTGTTTGAGACAGACAGGACCTCAACATAGCTCAAGCTGGCCTCCAACTGACTGTGTAGCTGAGAATGACCTTGAACTTATGATTCTCCTGCTGGCATTACAGGCATATACCAGCATGCCCTGTTCTATATGGTACTAAAGATTAAACTCAGGGCTTCCTTCATGCTAGGCAAGCACTCTGCAGGCTGAGCCACGTCCCTAGCCCCAAGTTTCTTTACTGACTAGTTTCAGTGTTCTTGTCAGATGTAAAGAACAAAATAAATACCAAGGATGGGCCCCGCAGCTCTCCTCTCTCTCTGTTCTCCTGTACCCAATCCCTCAGATCATCACCTGCAGCCTTCCTTTCCCCTCTGCCCCTGCCCACATCTCCTGTGATCCCACAGACCATCTCCTCCTAACCTCTCTCCCCTCTACTTGTCCTTGAATCCCAGCCACCAACACCAGTAGGCATTCCCTGTGAATATAGCAGGTGGGCAGACCAGCACACAGTCATCACACTCTGAAAATCCAGAGAAAAAAATAAAAAAACAAAGAAATAAAAGACACCCACCCAACAAAGACAAACTCAGAAATCAGTAAGTTGCCCTACAATCACTCCAAACCCAGGTTCTTAGACACCAGCATAAGAACATGAACAATAACAGCCAGGACAAGCTGTCTCCACCAGAGACCAGTTATCCTATCACAGCAAGATCCGAATATATCAACATAGCTGAAGTACAATAAAATAACCTTCAAACCAACTATATGAAGACTGTAGAGTCCTTAAATTAAAAGGAAATGGGTAAATCCCTTAAATTTAAAAGAAATACAGGAAAGCACAAACAATTGGAGGAAATTAATAAATCCCTCAAAGAAAGCCAAGAAAATATAGTTGAAGGAAACAATAAAACTGTTCAATACCTGAAAATGGAAATAGAAGCGATAAAGAATACACAAACTGGGGAAATTCTGGAAATAAAATATTTAGGAATTTGTATAGGAACTACAGAGACAGGCTTCATCAACAGAATACAAGAGATGGAAGAGAGAATTAATGGTGTTGAAGATACAAAAGAATAAATGGGTATATCAGTCAAAGAAAATGTTAAATCTAAAAAATTACTGACAAAAGTATTCAGGATATCTGGTACACTATGAAAAGACCAAACTTAAGAATAATAGAAATAGGGTAAGGAGAAGAAACCCAGGTCTACGGTACAGAAAATATTATAAACAAAACATATAAGAAAATTTTTGTAACCTAAATAAGGAGATGACCACCAAAGTATTTGAAGCTTACAGAACACCTTATTGATTAAATAAGAAAAAATTCCTCTCACCACATAATAATAAAAACACTAAACATAAAGAACAAGAAAAGAATACTAAAAGCTGTAATGGAAAAAGACCAAGTTATAATAAAGTCAGACCAATGAGAATTACACCTGACTTCTCAATGGAGAGTCTAAAAGCTAGAAGGGCCTGGGCAGATGAGTTGCAGACTCCAAGGGACCACATATGCCAGCCTAAAACTACTATAACCAGCAAAACTAAAGATGGAGAAAATAAGATATTCTATGATAAAGTCAAATTTAAAATATCTATTTAACAAATCTAGCCCTAAAGAAAGTGTTAAACAGAAAATTCCAACCTAAGGAGCTTAACTACATCCATGAAAGTACAGGAAATAAATAATCTCACATCAGCCAAATCAAGAGAAGAGAGGTAAGCATGAGTGCCTCCACATGCATGTATACACACACACACACAAAAACACACACACACTCATATCACTACCACCACCAACAGAGCATCAGGAATCAGCAGTCACTGGTCATTGACAGCTCTCAATATCAGAGGTCTCAATTTCCCAATTAAAAAAGACATAGACTAACAGAATAGATGGGAAAATAGGATTTATCCTTCTACTGCATCCAAGAAATCCCTCAACATCAAGGTTGGACATTATCTCAGAGAGGAGGGTTAGCAAAATATATACCAAGCAAATAGATCTAAGAAGCTGAAGTAGTCATTTTATTATCTGACAAAATAGACTTCAAACCAAAACTAATCAAAAGACATGGGGAAGGACACTATATACTCACCAAAGGAAACATCCACCAAGATGAATGACATTTCAGTTCTTAACATCCATGCTCCAAACACAAGGGCAGCCAAGTTTGTAAAAGAAACACTACAACAGTTTAAACCACTTTTTAACCCTCATACACTGATAGTGGGAGACTTCAGTAGCCCACTTCCACTAGTGGACAGCTCATCCAGATAAAAACAGAGAAATGCTAGAGCCAATAGATGTGAGAAGCCAATTGGACCTAACAGATATTTACAGAACATGTCATCCAATCACAAAAGAATACACCTTCTTCTCAGCACCTCATGGAACTTTCTCCAAAACTGACCACATACTCAGACACAAAGCAAGTCTCATCAGACACAAGAAAACCGAAATAACTCCCTGCATCCTAGCAAACCACCAAGGACACAATGCAAGTGGTGCTAAGAGAAAAGCTCATAGCATAAGTGCCTTCAGAAAGAAATTGGGGAGATCTTATACTAGTAACTTAACAACACATCTGAAAACTCTAGAACAAAAAGAAGTGATCCCATCCAAGAGGAATACAGGCAGGAAATAATCTGAGGGCTGAAATTAATAAAATAGAAACAAAGAGAACAATACAATGAGTCAATAAAATGAAGAATTGATTCTTTGAGAAAATCAACAAGATAGAGAAACTCTTAAACAAATTAACAAAAATGAAAGGAAAAGAAAAAAGGAATAAAAAAGGGGACATAATAACAGATGCTGAGGAAATCCAGACAATTACGAGGACATAATTTAAAAATTTATATTCCAGTAAATTGGATAATCTGAAAGAAATGAATAATTTTTGTCAATACAAACCACTTACCAGAGTTTAATCAAGATCAGATAAGCAATTTAAGCAGATGTGTAATAGTGAAATAGAAGCAGTCATTAAAAGTCTCCCAACTCCCTTCCAGAAAATCCTGAGGCCACATGGTTTTAACATAAAAGTATACCAAATTTTCAAATAAGAGTTAATACCAATATACCTCAAACGATCCACAAAATAGAAATGAAAAGAACAATGATCAATTTACTTTATCAGACCAGAGTTACCCTGATACCAAATCACTTAAAGACGCAATAAAGAAAGAGAATTACAGACCAATTTCCTTTATGAACATATATGCAAGAACACTCAACAAAATACTTGCGAACCAAATCCAAGAACACATCAAAAATATTGTCTGCCATGGTCAATAGGGATTCATTCCAGGACTGCAGGGATGGTTCAATATACAAAATCAGTAAATGTAATCCACCATAGAAACAAACTAAAAGAAAAGGAAAACCACGTGATCATCTCATTAGATGCAGAAAAGATTTGACAAAATCCAATACCCCTTCCTGATAAAAGTCCTAGAGAAATTAGAGATACAAGTGACATACATCAACATGATAAAGGCAATTTACAGCAAGCTATAGGAGAGAAACTCAAAACAATTCCACTAAAGTCAGGAACAAGACAGGGTTGTCCACTCTCTCCATATCTATTCAAAAAAGTACTTAAAATGTTAGACAGTGATAAGACAACTGAAGGAGATCAAAAAAGGAAGAAGTCAAAGAATTGTTATTTGTAGATGACACGATACTATACATAAGTGAACCTAAAAATTCCATAAGGGAACTCCTATAGCCGATACGCATTTTTTTTAGCAAAGTAACAGGATACAAAATCAAATTTAAAAAACCAGAAGCCTATATACAAATAATAAATGGACTGAAAAAGAAATCAGGGAAACAACTCTGTTGACAATAGCCTCAAATAATATAAAATATCTTGGGGTAGCTCCAGTCGAGCAAGTGAAAAACTTTTATGATAAAAACTTTAAGAATCTGAAGAAAAAAAATTAAAGAAGATATCAGAAGATGGAAAGATTTCCCATGCTCATGGATCAGTAAGATTAGCTTAGTGGCCATCCTACCAAAAGCAATCTACGTATTGAATGAAATCCCTATCAAAATTCCAACACAATTTTTTATGAACTTTAAAAGGGAAATTCTCAACTTCGTGTGGGAAAACAAAAACCCAGGATAGCTAAATTAATCCTGAATAACAAAAGAACTGCAGGAGGTACCCTCATCCCTGATTTCAAGTTGTATTATAGTGCTATAGTAATAAAAATTGCAAGGTATTGGCATAAAAAAAGACAAGTTGATCAGTAGAATGGAGGTGAAAACACAGACATAAATCCAAACACATATAGGCACCTGATTTTTGATGAAGAAACCAGAAATACATACTGGAAAAAAGACAACATCTTCAACAAATGGTGCCGATGAAAGTGGGTATCTGCATGTAGAAGACTGCAAATATATCCATATTTATCATCCTGCATAAAGCTCATCTCCAAGTGGATCAAAGACCTCAACATAAAGCCAGATATATTGAATTTGATAGAAGAGAAAGTAGAGAATAACCTGAACACATTAGCACAGGAGACAATTTCCTGATCAGAACACTGATAGTGCAGACACTAAGAACAACAATTAATAAATGGAATGAAACTGTAAACCTTTTGTAAACTAAGGACACCCTCAAAAGGACAAAATGGCAGCCTACAGAATGGGAAAAGATGTTTACCAGCTCCATAGCCCATAGAGGACTGATATACAAAATATATAAAGAACTCAAGAAATTAAATATTAAAAAACCAAATAATCCAATTTAAAAATGGGGTACAGAACTAAACAGAGAATTCTCAATAGAGGACTTTCAAATGGTATCAGGGACCAGCCTTGACAAAATTGGAATATTTCAGGGTAGGAGCGTGAGGATTAGAATTATTAAGCAAAAGGAACAGAAATATGAGAGAAATAAAAATCAGAAACATAGAACAACATTAGGAGGGAAATTCAGTGGATACTGAACTGCCTGCATTTATTTTCCACATGCTTATATACCTCACTGTAAAAGGAAGGGAGGAGGCAACAGACTTCATTAACAAGATATAAGGAATAGACTGGAATTCTCTGACCTTTGGTCCAGGTGAAGCGGATCCACCTCTATACCCAAAATACTAATTAACCACACTGTAGGTCAGGAGCTCTTGTTTGTAGCCACACCTATTATTAACAACTTTGAAAGAGTAAAAATAAGATCAGACTCTCTGACCTTTAGTGAAAGTGGAATGGACTCACATCTGTGGGGCCCCACAAAATAGCTGAGAAACACTTAAAGAAATGTTCAACATCTTTAGCCATAAGGTTAATGCAAACCAAAACTACTCTCTCAGAATAGCTAAGATCAATAACACAAGCAATAACTTATGCAGGTAAGGATATATAGCCAGGGGAACACTCCTCCATTGCTGCTGGGAGTGCAAACTTGTACACCCTCTTTGGAAATCAATACGGGGGTTCCCCATTTCTCAGAAAATTGAGAATCAATCTACTTCAACAAGCTATACCATTTTTGGGCATATACCTAAAGGATGTTCCATGCTACCTACCACAAGCACACTCGCTCAAACATGTTCATAGCAGCTTTATATATAATAGCCAGAAACTGGAAAGAATGGATAAACAAAATGTGGAACATTTACACTATGGAGTATTACTCAGCTGTTAAGAAAAAATCAGATCATAAAATTTGCATGCCAATGAATGGAACTAGTGAAAAACTTCTCCTGAATGAGGCAACCCAGACACAGCATGACAGATATAGTATGTATTCACTTATAAGTGGATATTAGCTGTTAAATAAATGATAACCAAACTATAATCCACAGGCTCAGAGAGTTAGGGAAAGAGAAGTTTAAAGGAGTTTCATGAATCTCGCTCAAAGAAAGAGATAGAATAAATTTTATAGGTAGACTGGGAGAAAGTGGGGGCAGGAGTAGAAGTGATCAGCTATGGGGATGAGATGGAATTAGGGGACATTTGAGGGATGGTGTGGAAATCCAGTGTAGTAGCAACTTCATGGAATCTATGAGATGATCTTCATGAGGACTCCTAGTAATAGGGGATACGGAGTCTGAACTGGCCATCTCGTGTAGCCAGTCAAGGCTTTTAGTAGAGGAACTGGGTTGCATTCAGTTGAGTTGTTGGGCAAGGGGATTGCATGGAAATTAAAAAGCCAAGCTGATGCCAAGATAAAGGTTGCTTCAAACTGACAATGGGGTCCTATTGCTGAAGACAGCATCCACACAATTTGTTGAGAAATCATGACATTGCTTCATGATTTATACTCCATGAGAAGAAATCCATACCCAACACTGCTTTGATAACCAAGAACCAGAGTCTACATAGCCCAGAGACATGAGGTAAAACCAAACATGACTGGTCTCAAAAAATTAATGCAATGATTCCTAATGATATTCTGCTTTACTTATAAATCAGCGCCTTATCTGGTAATCACCAGAAATGCATAGATGTAAGAAAATAGGAACTGATGCAGAGACCCACAGCTGCACATTATGTCAAGACACAGAATAAACTGGAGGTTTCCATCAAATCCCACCCACTCAGCACTCATGGAATCTTGTGGAAGAAGAGCAGTAAAGTGTGTAAGAGTCAGAGGGATAGAGGACATTAGGAGTTCATCGCTCTTGGAATCAACTAAACAAGGCTCATATGTGCTCACAGAGACTGAAGCAGCAAGCACAGGGCCTACTTGGGTCTACACCAGGTCCTCTGTGCATATTATAGATATTAGCTTAGTGTATTTATAGGACTCCTGACTGTGAGAGTGAGCGGGTCTCTGACTCTTGTATCTGCTCTTGGGACTCTTTTCCTCCTGTTGGGTTGCCTTGTCCAGCTTCTATATGAGAGTTTTTGTTTTATCTTTTATTTTGTCATTGTTTGGTTGTTATTTCTCAGGATTGTCATTGTCTGGTTGTTATTTCTCAGGATTGTCATTGTCTGGTTGTTATTTCTCAGGATTGTCATTGTCTGGTTGTTATTTCTCAGGATTGTCATTGTCTGGTTGTTATTTCTCAGGAACCTGTTCTTTTCTAATGAGACAGAAAAGAAGTCGTTCCAGAGGGGTGGGGAGGTGAGGAGGAACTTGGAGGAGCATGTGTGGGGAAACTTATAATCAGGATATATTGTATGAGAAAAGAATTGATTTTTGATAAAATAAATAAAAAAATGAGAAAAGCTAGACCCAAGTCCTTGAAGCTGGAATAAACGTTTGATTGGGAACTGAAATTTTCTGAAGGAGCCCCATCTGTGCTGAAAATCCTTCATACTGATTGACTTGACCTTTGTGATCATAGGGAGATGGAATTCTGTAGAACAAAAGTAAAAATTATCATAAACATCCTTAGTCGATTTAATAAGCATGTCTTACCAACTCTTGTATCTGACATAGCATCTTTGTGGACTATAAGGCAAACTTCATGGAATGTATCCTTAGCCGATCCCTTAGCTAAGAATGTCTCTAGACAGCACTCAAAGCTAAAGCAGTGATTTCCCTGCCCTGCTATAACCCACCTACAAGATGTTCACACCAGTGCTTCTGGTAAATGTGCTAATTCATGGTTTTCTTTTGTTCTGTGACTAGAAAAGTTCACGTAACCTCTTTCAAAGAGGGGCAGGCTATTTGGAGCCATCTCAGTCTCTGTTTCTTGGCTATCATCACATACATTTAGCTCAGAATAAACTCCTTTTTAATCCATTTGGAGTAAGAGCTACATTCTGTGGCAATAGGCTCTACCTTCAAAAGAAGATATAAATGGCCTAGCCATTGGTTAGACCCCTCATTCCAAACTTTTGAAACATAAGTTCCTTTTACCAAGGTTGGTATAGGCATACCACAGGGTAGAGGAGTATATATTTAGAGTCCCTAAGTGGCAAGATTTTGAACTTTGACTTTTTCTGTCTCTGCGGGAACCCTCCTGCCATTCTCTCAGGAAGATAATCTCACATCGATAATGACTCCCTAGCTTGTCACTGCACACAATGTTGGTGCTATTGTTGGTTTTCTTGACCCCCTTATTCACCACCTCTCCTCTGCAACTCACAGACACATTGTTCATTGATCGCCACTTTAATCCACTCCAGCCTGCTCAGGTCCACGGCAGCTTTCTTCTGGACTCCATCTCTGCTGTTCATACGCATCTCTCTGTCTCCTTTGCCTTTTCTCTCCATATCCAGTCCCTCCTCTCCATGCCGGTCCTGAATATTTCCTTCAGCGGTTATTTCCATCGCCTTACTCTTCAGCTTCAAATCCTTCAAGGCACCGCTTTGCCTTCCATGCCTCTCTCCCGCTTTCTTCCTCGTCCTTTGATCACCGCCCTCCCTGCAGGGTCCTTTTCTCCCTTGACACACCCAGCTTCTCCCTAGGCCTAGGATGCTTGGCGCATATCTGGTTCTCATGCTCCCATACCTGACTTGGCAGATATTTTCTTGGTTCCCCTCACCATGATTCTTATCTAAGGTCCTTGGATGTCCTGGTTAGAGGGCTCTCAGTACTTACTCTGAAATTATCCTGTTGATTTGTTTACATTTTGAGGTTTGTTTTCCTCTTACTAGAGAGTGAACTCTGTGGGGACAGGGTCTTAGCTATTTTTTAGCTTAGGTTTGATTACCAGAATCCAGAACTGTGTGCTTCATGTATCAGGCATTAACACATAACTACTCAATGAATGGATAAATGAAGCCAATTTTACTTTGTAACAGTATTATAATTTAAAGTCGCCTCTCACAGAGGATCCTCTCTTGGTCCATTTCTGGACCTATAATAAGACACGGAGCATGTACGAGTGAAGCTGCTCATTTCAATGAACCCA
>NW_026067911.1:397152-403274 GCF_014885135.2 Alexandromys fortis
TCTGGTCCTCACTGGAGCAGCAAGTGTTCTTAGCCTTTAAGCTACTTCTCCCATCTCAGACATTGGGACTTGTATTAAAATAACATGTTATAAATTTTTGCCTCAATTTTTTTCTATTAACAGTGCCTTCATACACTTCATCGACAAAAGGTGTGCATGTTTATTGTGGATGTGTGATGGCACAGCTGGGCCATAGAATAATCTGGTCTACAAAGTAAAATAAACTGTGAAACATATTGCTGGACAATTTCTCAAATGTGTGAAGTTTACTTGTGATAGTCCTTTAATTTGGCAATTTGTCAGTCACTTTCTTCTGTAACCTGCAGAAGGTCTGGCAGTCTCTTTCATGAAGCAGGAACCCCAAAGGATGGTTGCCACACCAACTCCAGTGTCATCTGTGTGACATGACATATGTCATTATGCCGGACGGGAGCTACATGTCCCATGGGACTAGGCTTCCTGGAGGTCAATGGCAGACAGCCTGGTATTAGCCACAGCTGAGGCATAGACGGGTTTCTCGATTAGCTGGCTATGCGGGATATGAGCTTTGCACAATCTATTTTATAATAATGATATTCTATATATATACAAGACAAGAATCATTCTCTTCAGACACAGCTCTGAGATAGGGAAGCACAGTATGGGAACGTATAAGACTACAGCAGAACCTTTGTCATACACAGGGTATATGATGAACAAGGGAATAGATGGGTAATGTTGATGGACAAAGACTGTTATATTATACTTTGAACTTTATGGATAGGCTTGCTAGATCCCAACCCCCATGATGTCTGCTGCATAAGAAGGTACTAAAAAGTATAGTTCAACAGGTGCAGAGAACTGATTAGGCATATTTGGTCACTAGATGAAATAAAGGGTTAGGAAGAGGAAGGGCCATGATAGCAATAATGAGACAGAAACTTTCTATTCATAAGATGAAACCACTTGTCTGAGGTTTACATTCCCAAGGACAAGATTTCCTCTTCTAAGGATGCTTTATGTCTAACACCTGTTCCTGATAATGTACTTTTCTTAAATATCGCTGATGTGACTAAAAGAAGCTTTCATACTGTGCCAACCAATGATACATGACCTTCTGATTTGTTCTTTGTTTACTATATAATGAAAGCATGAATTCAGTAAAATCGCAGCAGATTCCAACCACTCTCTTGTGTGTTGTGTCTGTCTGACATTCACCGAACTTGTGCCTTCCTATTACCAGGACCCTGCTTCTCCCATGGTCTGAGTGGCTCCCCTGAGCCGGTCCATGGCAGACGGTCTCACCGTTTTTAGGCAACTTCAGCAGCCATTTTCTCTGGGGGTCCTGCATGTCCAGTTCATACAGCATAGCATCAATCAGTTGAGACAAGAGCAGTTTCTTGCCCAAATGGCTAACAAGCTCCATAAGAAGCGTCCTCGGTGCCCATCTTCCTCTTGAAGTTATTGGTGCTGCCAGGAGCAGATGTGTCTTACTGTCATGAAAAGTCTAAGTTCCTAAAACATTTTAAATGCCATATTCTGAAGGTCTCTGAAAGATTTGAAGAATATCTATCTAACTGAAATATATCTCTATATATCTAGAAAATCTAACTAACATAACTACAAGCTTGACTATTATAGATGATTATCTATTAGTCTATATTTCTTGATTATAAATAAACAAGCAACTTCTTACTACAAATGGCACAAACATGGACAGCTAAATCCACTTAAAACCTGAGAGAGTTTGGGAAATAATTCTAGACAAAAAGAAGAGAGTTAAGCATGGTTTCTTGGTAGCATTATCTCAGGTGGGCTCTCTTTGCTAGATGCAAGTGCACTTCATTTAAGAGAGGCTTTCTGACTCAGCTTTAGTTGCAAAAACCTTGCAACTCTTTTAAGAGGCCCCACCACCAAACACTTAAATGGTGTTGATGAATAGCCAATAGCATGCTTCTTGGTGGTAGCAGGGACCTTGAAACGCCACAGTTTGTGGCAATAAACATGACACTGGCCATGCTTATAAACATGTACCGCTGCCGTGAGAAAGCTAAGGAATGGGTTTGATTCAGCTGTCAAAGCCGCGACTTTAATCCTAGCCATATATCTATTAGCAAATTAAAGACTCATGTGGTCAGAAAAAGAGAGATACAGTAAAGATAGTTTCAGATGAAAAAGTCTCTAAACAGTTTGCAGTGTGCTTAAAAATATATGTAGACTTGGGAGAGAAAAGAAAAAGGATAGAGTCCTTAAAATAAAAAAGAAAGAGAGTTGTTGGGTGTAGTGGCACACACCTTTAATCCCAACACTTGGGAAGAAGAGGCAGGTGGATCTCGGTGAGTTTAAGGACAACCTGGTCTACAGAGTGAGTGCCAGGACAGCCAAAGATACACAGAGAAACCCTGTTTCAAAAGCCAAAAATGAAAAGTAACAATAAAAGAAATAGAATTTAAAATAAAGCCATGTAAAGATGGAAAACACACAGAGAGTCTGGATACTGTATGTTATTATGCTCTCTTTGAATTGTTTGAATGCTGAGGGAGGAACAACAGCTGCTAAAAGACATTTGCTTATAAATGCTGCTGGATTAATCCAACATACATATTTTAAAAATGCTTTGACTTCAAAATTTAAGTCAAAAGATTTGTTACTTTGGAGAAGAGGTTTTGTTTTTGTTCCCACAGGAAATGAGAGGCTGTGGATTCATTTTGGGTTAAGAAAAATTAGGTTTGATGAAGGAAGAACCCCCCCCCAAGACTCTCTGATAGGAGCAGATGGTCCAAATGATCCAACATTTAGGAAGACCTCTGTTGGAGTCTTGTACAGACTTACGCAGAGGCCTGAAAGAAAGAGAGGTGCTCCCATAAAAGTAAGAAACAGCTGAAAGGATGGGCATAGGCTTCTCACAGGAGAGTCGCACTGCAGTTATCCCACTGATGACGCCACTGGCGAGGGATCACTGGTGAGGAGACACTGTCACCCTTAACAGCTGAGGAGTTCCTTAGGACTTCCATGGACCTTAACCAGTCGCTGAAAGGAACTTTAAGATTTGCCAATTTATGATGCAGACTCGGTGACCTCTTTAAAGATATTTCAATGTTAGTGTAAGCACAACAGTTAAGAAAAAAGAGAAAAGTTCAAAAAGAAAGTAAAACACATCCTGGAACTAGAGGCAGTGGGTTTGAGCCAGTCTATACTGGTTTCAGGTGCACGCACAGTGAGGCAAGTGTGTCCTGTGAGTGAGCTTTCTGAAAGAACCACTGCTTTCATCTTGTCTTATGTGTGGCCGGGCATGCATGCGATTAATAGCAGGGGCTTTATGGGACCGGACATGCATAGTGAACAAGGCGTACTTAACTTAAGCCTGTCAATGAAAACAAGAAAGCAAGGGCTGGAGAGAGAGGGCTCAGCAGTTAAGAGCACTTCCTGTTCTCCTGGAGAACTCAAGGTCAGTTCCTAACACTCAAGTCTGATGGCTCACAACTGTCTATAACTTCATCCAGCTCCAGGGAATATGACACTCTCTTCTGGCCCCTGAAGGCACTGCACTCATGTGCATATGTCAAAAAATAAAACAAACAAACAAAAAACAACTGTACTGTGAGATTTTTTAAGTCACCTGCTATCCTTAGAGGACCAGGTTTTCTACTGTATGAAAGCCATGCCCTGGATGACTCTATGTATACATAGATGCCACCAACCGACCATCACCGTCCATGAAACACAGACTGCTAAATAACTTATGTGAAAAGGTACCAATTATGAACTTATCAAAGGAGATGGGAAACAGATGAACACATGGGTTCATCAAAACCATACCAGTAAAAACAGACCTATGACTATCAACCACATGGTGCAATCACCTTCTTAGAACCCATAAGAAGGATGAAGATGACAGTCATCCAGGTGTCCGGTGCACAAGCACAGAATTCTCAACTGTCTCCAGGGCTTCCACTCAACAGGAATGGATCTGTTGAGCTCAGGAAGGGATCTGGCCAGAGTCCATCATCCTGGCCAGTATTTAGTTAAAGCTTGCTACAAATTTGGCTCAAAGATTGTGGTAGTGGTCTTCTTCTTGACCGGTGGTGATATTAACGGAGTCTCAATGTGTCCTTCTATGTTTTGTGCTAATGATATATTTTAATTATTTTTACTCCTACAGGTAATGTGTTATTGATTCTTTTTTATTGCATTTCATTTTTGCCTTTGGCATAAATTTCTTTTTGAGATTACTTAGCTTTGGGAATCTATAGGTCTGTGTATATCTCCAAATTTGGGGAGTACTTAGACATTTAATTCTTCAGTACTACTTCTGCCTCACTATCTCTCCTCTTGGCCATGTTAGGCAGACAGTTTGATACTTATATGATGTGGCTATATCAGATTTGGGCACTCTCTTTATAATCAACATCTTGTAAAACCAAAGAGAGGTCCTGGTAACAGTACTTTCTGTATGTAAAACATCGTATTATTAGTTTTTTTTAAAAAATTGCTTCTGGGCAGGCATGGTGGAACATGCCTTTAGTACTAGAACTCAAGAAGAAGAGGCATACCCAGGTAGCAGTGATGCACACCTTTAATCCCAGCACTCAAGGCAGAGGCAGGCAGATCTCTGTGAGTTCAAGGCCAACCTGGTCTGCAGAGTGAGTTCTAGTACAGCAAGGGCCACACAGCCAAACTGTGTCTTGAAAAACCAAAATCCAAAAACAAACAAACAAACAAAAAACAAAGGAAGGAAGGAGGAGAGAAAGAAAGGTAGAAACAGAAGGGAAAAAGAGGCAGAGGCAAGCAGATCTCTGAGTGTAAGACCAGTCAGGTCTATATAAAGGATTTCAGATCGTTCAGGGCTACACAGTGAGACCTTGTCACAAAAATAATGTACTTGTGACCACTGTGAGACCAACACTGGTTCCATCATTGCTCCCACTTTACAGAAGGGCTCATGAGCATTTGAATTTGGACTGGTTTGCAAAGCTGGCTACGCACCCAGGCAATAGCAACAGCATATGCTTTGTCCACAAAGATTGCCTCTATCACTAACTAAAAGAAAAAAAAAAACACGTTAAAGACTCCATTCTGATTAAAAGATCAGGACTGTATCTAGGTACTTCTGAATCCCTTGTACATTATGGAAGTCGGGTGGTGACTTTTCTCATGTCATCTGAGCGCACACCCACGCCGACTTTGAAAATGCTGGATGATCTCATCTTCAACGCTACTGACAATCGAGTTTTCCAAGTAATCTTGTCTCTCACTTTTTGTTTCGTTTATAGTTAGATTTAAAAAAATGTTTGTGATGCTTAATATTCCACCTGGTCTATTTCAAAGTGATAAAATAATACTGATGTTGGTTTTAATGAAGTTACAAATGATGATATGTTAGCCTTTCATTTAATCATCTTTTTGTTGTTGCTATGACTGCTTACCCTAAACCTCGACCTTATCCAAACTAGTGTTTAAAAGATTCAAGGGTTTCACTGTCTCTGTGTGTATATATGTGTGTATATATGTATATATTCTAATTATCCAGAATAATTTTTCTAGTTTTTAAATTAAACTTTAATTCCATTTACTCTAGCTAGAGATCCCTAATGATTTGGGTTGAGTCTTCTTATCCAAATTATATAAAAGATATCAGTCTTTAACAACAATGTACATAATATTTTCCACCTTAAAGACTGATGTTTCTTGATTTAATTAGTATCTAAAGTGTCCTATAGTACAATCAGCCTGGATTAAAAATTAATTAAATAATATTTCTATTTTGCTATTAAAAAGAGACTACAGTGACTCCTTCTAATGTCCCATTTCTAACAACTTAAATATAAGTAAAATAGTTCATGAGGTACAATTAATTGTAAATACAGGAGGAGTCAAATAGCCAAACTAGTTTTTAAAATATGTAAAATTTGATTACTTAAAATACACATTTTTCCTTTGTCTGTTGCCCGAACTAGCCAAACTATTCTGTTCTTGGTTCTTTAATGTTAAATCTAGTATTCCTACTATATGTCACATATAAATGTTGTGTCAGATGCAGAGGACACACGAGCCAAGTCAGATCCAGATGGCTGATAGTTCTGATATGATCCAAGAGTTTCTTTCTCAGTGGTCTTTTCTTTTTCTTTTTCTTTTTTTTTTTT